>NW_027621529.1:0-49590 GCF_964198595.1 Lampetra fluviatilis | reverse complement strand
CTTCCGCGACAACTACCACCTGCGTCGGCACGAGTCGCGGCACACCGGCGTCAAGCTGGTGAGCGTGCCGCGCGCCCGCAAGGCCCCCACCATGGTGCCCACCGCCGCCACCAGCATGCTGATGATGTCCGACGCAGGAGGAGGAGGAGGGGGAGCCGTGATGGTGGCGCCGGCGTCGGCCGCGGCGCTCACCGTCAAGGGAGAGCGCCAGTGGGGTGAGTGGTGGGTGGGCGGGTTGATTGGGGTGATGTGGGTGGGTGGGTCCAGTGGGTGATTGTGTGGGTGGTGGGTGGGCGGGTAGGTGGGTGGTAGTTGGGTCAGTGGGTGGGTGGGTCAGTGGGTGATTGGGTCAGTGGGTGGGGGGGGTCAGTGGGTGGGTGGGTCAGTGGGTGATTGGGTCAGTGGGTGGTGGGTGATTGGGTCAGTGGGTGGTGGGTGGGTCAGTGGGTGGGTGGGTCAGTGGGTGGGTGGGTGGGGTGGGGTGGGTGGGTCAGTGGGTGTGGTGGGGTCAGTGGGGTGGTGGGGTGGGGTCAGTGGGTGGTGGGTGGGGTCAGTGGGTGGCTGGTGTCGGTGTGTAGGTCAGGTGTGGGTCAGTGGGGGCGGCAGATCAGTGGGTTGGTGTGTGGATACGCAGATGTGAGCACACAGAGACCCACAGACTCACCACGCAGAGACGCACAGACTCACCACACAGAGACCCATAGACTAACTCACAGAGACCCATAGACTCACCATGCAGAGACCTATAGACTCACCACACAGAGACCCACAGACTCACCACACAGACCCACAGACTGACCACACAGAGACCCACAGGACTCACCACACAGAGACCCACAGACTCACCACACAGAGACCCACAGACTCACCACACAGAGACCCACAAACTCATCACACAGAGACCCAAAGACTCACCACACAAAGACCCACAGAGACCCACAGACTCACCACACACAGACCCACAGACTCACCACACAGAGACACCCACACTCACTCACACAGAGACCCACAGACTCACCACACAGAGACCCAAAGACTCACCACACAGAGACCCACAGACTTGCACAGAGACCCACAGACTCACCACACAGAGACCCACAGACTCCACTCACACAGACTCACCACACAGACTCACCACACAGACTATATATAATTTCTTTGTCTCTACATCTGCCACACACACCACACACACACTAACACACCACACACACTAACACACTACCACACACACTAACACACACTACCACACACACTAACACACACTACCACACACACACCACACACACTAACACACACACTAACACACACACACACACCACGCACACACACTAACACACACCACACACACTAACACACACACACACCACGCACACACACTAACACACACCACACACACTAACACACACTACCACACACACACCACACACACTACCACACACACTACCACACACACTAACACACACACCACGCACACACACTAACACACCACACACACTAACACACACTACCACACACACACCACACACACTACCACACACACTACCACACACACTAACACACACACCACGCACACACACACACACACACCACACACACACACACTACCACGTACTACCACACACCACCGCACACACCACACACACACCACACACACTAACACACCACCCCGCACTACCACACACACTACCACCCCGCACACACACCACGCACACACACCACACACACCACGCACACTAACACACACACCACCACACACACTACCACACGCACACACACCACGCACACATACACACTACTGCACACACACTAACACACACACACATACCCACCACCACACACACTACCACACACACACTACCACACACACACCACCACACACACTACCACACACACTACCACACACACGTACTACTACACACACCACCCCACGCACACACACACCCCACCCCACCGCACACGACACCACACCACACCACACACACACCACACACACCACCTCACACACACATACACACACACGCACTACCACACACACCACCCCACCGCACACCACACCACACACACTACCACACACCACCCCACACACACACCTCACACACGACACCACCCCACACACACTACCACACACACTAACACACAGCACACTACCACACACACACCACCACACACACGCACCACACACACACACTAACACACACCACCCCACCACACACCACACACGCACCTCACACACACACACCACACACTACCACCACACCACACTACCCCACCGCGCACACACACTAACACACACACACCACACACACACACTACCACACACCCCACCGCACACACACACACCACACACACCACCTCACACACACATACACACACACTACCACACACACACACTCACCACCCCACACACACACTACCACACACGCACAACCACACACACCACACCACACACACTACCACACACCACACACACTAACACACACACACTACCACACACACACACACCACCACACACACGCACCACACACACACACTAACACACACACCACCACACACCACACACACACCTCACACACACACACCACACACTACCACCACACCCACACGACCCCACCGCACACACACTAACAACACACACCACACACACACACACACTACCACACACCCCACCGCACACACACCCACCCCACCACACACACACCACACACGCACTAACACACACACCACACACACCCCACCACACACACACACACCACACACGCACACACCACACACACACACACACCACACACGCACTAACACACACACCACACACACACTACCACACACCCACCCCACCACACACACACCACCACACACACCACCACACACACCACCACACACACGCACCACACACACACACTAACACACACACCACCCCACCACACACACACACACACCTCACACACACACACACCACACACACACACACACCTCACACACACACCACCACACACACGCACCACACACACACACTAACACACACACCACCCCACCACACACCACACACACACCTCACACACACACACACCACACACTACCACCCCACCACACGACCCCACCGCACACACACTAACACACACACCACACACACACACTACCACACACCCCACCGCACACACCCACCACACACACACACACCACACACGCACTAACACACACAATACACACACACACCACACACACCCACCCCACCACACACCACACACACACCTCACACACACACCACACACTACCACCCCACCACACCACACGACCCCACCGCACACACACTAACACACACACCACACACACCACCACACACACCCACCCCACCACACACACACACACACACCACACACGCACTAACACACACCACACACACCCACCCCACCACACACACACACACACGCCCCCTCGCAGCGAGTGTGACCTCACCTCATCGGCCGCCGCCCACCTCGTCGGACTGGTACCCGCCATCCCCCACCTCCTCGTCTTCCGGCATCGTCGGCATCGTCGGAGTCGGCCCCCCGTCCTCGTCCTCATCCTCGGGACGGTCCCCTCGCCCGGCGCGCAAGAAACCACGCCTGCGAGTTGTGCGGCAAAGCCTTTCGCGACGTGTACCACCTCAACCGGCACAAGCTGTCGCACTCGGACGAGAAGCCGTTCGAGTGCCACGTGTGCCACCAGCGCTTCAAGCGCAAGGACCGCATGAGCTACCACGTCCGCATGCACGAGGGCGGCGTGCACAAGCCGTACGTGTGCCACCACTGCGCCAAGGGCTTCTCCAGGTGTGTGTGTGTGGGGTGGAGGGAGGTGTGGGTTTTTGGGGGGGGGGGGGGGGGGGGGTGGGGGACTTTTATTGTGAAGGGGAGGTCTGTGGAGGGTTGTTAGGAGTGTTGGGGATGGGGGACTTTTATTGTGAAGGGGAGGTCTGTGAAGGGTGGTTAGGAGCATTGGGGGATGGGGGGGACTTTTATTGTGAAGGGGAGGTCTGTGGAGGGTGGTTAGGAGTGTTGGGGATGGGGGACTTTTATTGTGAAGGGGAGGTCTGTGAAGGGTGGTTAGGAGCATTGGGGGATGGGGGGGGACTTTTATTGTGAAGGGGAGGTCTGTGGAGGGTTGTTAGGAGCGTTGGTGGATGGGGGAATTTTATTGTGAAGGGGAGGTTTGGGGAGGGTTGTTAGGAGCGTTGGGGATGGGGGACTTTTTGTGGAGGGTAGTGAGGAGCGTTGGGGATGGGGGACTTTTATTGTGAAGGGGAGGTATGTGGAGGGTTGTTAGGAGCGTTGGTGGATGGGGGGACTTTTATTGTGAAGCGGGGGTCTATGCACAAGCCGTACGTGTGCCACCACTGCGCCAAGGGCTTCTCCAGGTGTGTGGGAGGGGGGAGGTGTGGGTTGGGTTTAGGGGGGGGTGGGGGACTTTTATTGTGAAGGGGAGGTCTGTGGAGGGTGGCTAGGAGCGTTGCGGATGGGGGGGACTTTTAGTATGAAGGGGGGACTTTTATTGTGAAGGGGAGGTGTGTGGAAGGTGGTTAGGAGCGTTGGGGATGGGGGACTTTTATTGTGAAGGAGAGATCTGTGGAGGGTTGTTAGGAGCGTTGGAGGTGGGGGGACTTTTATTATTAAGGGGGGGGACTTTTATTGTGAAGGGGAGTTCTGTGGAGGGTTGTTAGGAGCGTTGGGGATGGGGGGACTTTTATTGTGAAGGGGAGGTCTGTGGACGGTTTGCGATTGGGGGGGGACTTTTATTGTGAAGGGGAGGTCTGTGGAGGGTTGTTAGGAGCGTTGGGGATGGGGGACTTTTATTGTGAAAGGGAGGTCTGTGGACGGTTTGGGATGGGGGGGGACTTTTATTGTGAAGGGGAGGTCTGTGGAGGGTTGTTAGGAGCGTTGGTGGATGGTGGGACTTTTATTGTGAAGGGGAGGTCTGTGGAGGGTTGTTAGGAGCGTTGGGGATGGGGGGGGACTTTTATTGTGAAGGGGAGGTCTGTGGAGGGTTGTTAGGAGCGTTGGGGATGGGGGGGGGGGAGTTTTATTGTGAAGGGGAGGTCTGTGGAGGGTTGTTAGGAGCGTTGGTGGATGGGGGACTTTTTGTGGAGGGTAGTGAGGAGCGTTGGGGATGGGGGACTTTTATTGTGAAGGGGAGGTCTGTGGATGGTGGTTAGGAGCGTTGGTGGATGGGGGGCTTTTATTGTGAAGGGGAGGTCTGTGGAGGGTTGTTAGGAGCGTTGGTGGATGGGGGGGGACTTTTATTGTGAAGGGGAGATCTGTGGAGGGTTGTTAAGTGCGTTGGGGATGGGGGGCTTTTATTGTGAAGGGGAGGTCTGTGGAGGGTTGTTAGGAGCGTTGGATATGGGGGACTTTTATTGTGAAGGGGAGGTCTGTGGAGGGTGGCTATGAGCGTTGGGGGATAGGGGGGGCTTTTATTGTGAAGGGAGGTCTGTGGAGGGTGGCTATGAGCGTTGGGGGATATGGGGGACTTTTATTGAGAAGGGGAGGTCTGTGGAGGGTGGCTAGGAGCGTTGGGGATGGGGGGACTTTTACACGGGAGATCTTTGTTGTCTTGTGTGGGATCTTTATCGTGGCGGGGGTGGTCCATGGGAGGAGAGTTGTTCCGTGACCTTCGTGACCTTTGTGACCTTCGTGACCTTCGTGACCTTCCCGCCGGCGTGTTTTCGTGTCTCGCTGTGGCAGGCCGGACCACCTCAACAATCACGTGAGGCAGGTCCATTCCACGGAGCGGCCGTTCAAGTGCCAGGTGAGACAATTACTGTGGTGGTGGTGGTGGTGGTGGTGAAAATGGTGGTGGTGTTGTGGTGTTGGTGGTGATGTGGTGTTGGTTGATGTGGTAGTGTTTGTGTGTTGGTTGATGTTGTGGTGGTGGTGGTGGTGATGATGATGTGGGTGATGACGTTGGTGGTGTTAGGTTGATGTGGTGGCTGTGGTAGTGGTGGTGGTGAAAATGGTGGTGGTGTTGGTTGATGTTGTGGTGGTGTGTGATGATGATGGTGGTGGTGATGTTGTGTTGGTTGATGTTGTGATGTGGTGGTGGTGATGGTGATGGTGAAAATGGTGGTGGTGATGTGTGTTGGTTGATGTTGTGATGGTGGTGGTGATGGTGAAAATGGTGGTGGTGATGTGGTGTTGGTTGATGTTGTGATGGTGGTGGTGTTGTAGTGGTGGTGTTGTGGTGTTGGTTGATGTGGTGGCTGTGGTCATGGTGATGATGGTGGTGGTGAAAATGGTGGTGTGATGTGGTGTTGGTTGATGTTGTGGTGGTGGTGGTGGTGGTGGTGATGATGACGACGATGGTGGTGGTGGTGATGTGGTGGTGATGTGGTGTTCGTGATGTTGTGGTGGTGGTGGTGGTGTGATGATGATGGCGATGGTGGTGATGTGGTGGTGGTGATGTGGTGATGATGATGATGGTGGTGGTGATGTGATGATGATGGTGGTGGTGAGTGTGGTGGTGATGATGGCGGTGGTGATGATGGCGATGGTGATGATGGTAGTGGGAGCGGCGGCACTGCCGTTAGCCTGACGCGCTGTGGTGGTGATGGTGGTTGTTGTGGTGGTTGTGACAAGTGCCAGATGATGGTGGTTGTTGTGGTGGTTGTGACAAGTGCCAGGTGATGGTGGTTGTTGTGGTGGTTGTGACATGGACACGTGTGTGTGTGTGCCAGCCTGCGTTTGCACCACGACTTGTGGCTGTAGTGGTTGAAAAGTTGTTGGTGATGTGGCTGTTGATGTTATTGGTGGTGGTGGTGGTGGTTGTTGGTGGTGGTTGTGGTTGTTGTGTTGGTGGTGGCACCGCCGCAGACGTGCGAGTCTGCGCTACAGCAAGCTACCCTGACCACCCTGGTTGTTGCTGATTGTTGTTGTGGTTGTTGATGGTTGTTGTTGCTGACGTTGCCGGCTGTTGTCGATTGTTGTTGTTGGTGGTGCCGCAGACGTGCGAGTCTGCGTTCGCGACGCGCGACCGCCTGCGCGCCCACATGGTGCGCCACGAGGAGAAGGTTCAGTGCCACGTGTGCTCCAAGCTGCTGAGTCCGTCGTACATTGCGGACCACATGCACATGCACAAGCAGGGGGGCCCCCTCAACGGCCTGTGCAGCATTTGCAGCAAAGGTGAGAAGAGGAGTGGTGGTGGTGGTGGTGTTGGTGGTGTTGGTGGTGTTGGTGGTGGTGGTGGGGGGGGAGGGAGGGAGGGAGAGACACGAGGAGACACGAGGAGACACGAGGAGACACGGGGAGACACGGGGAGACACGGGGAGACACGGGGAGACACGGGGAGAGACACAGAGACGTGGGGAGAGACAAAGGGAGAGACACGGGGAGAGACACGGGGAGACGTGGGGAGAGACACGGGGAGACACGGGAAGAGACACGGAGACGTGGGGAGAGACACAGGGAGAGACACCGGGAGACACGGGGAGAGACACGGGGAGAGACAGGGAGAGACACGGGGAGAGACAGGGAGAGACACCGGGAGACACGGGGAGAGACACGGGGAGAGACAGGGAGAGACACGGGGAGAGACAGGGAGAGACACGGGGAGAGACGGAGACGTGGGGAGAGACACCGGGAGACACCGGGAGACACGGGGAGAGACACGGGGAGAGACAGGGAGAGACACGGGGGGAGACACGGAGACGTGGGGAGAGACACGGGGGGAGACACGGGGGGAGACACGGGGAGAGACACGGGGAGAGACACGGGGGGAGACACGGGGGGAGACACGGGGAGAGACACGGGGGGAGACACGGGGGGAGACACGGGGGGAGACACGGGGGGAGACACGGGGGGAGACGCATGGAGATAGACAGAGACACAGGGAGACACAGGGAGAGAGAGGGAGAGAGACAGAGACACAGGGAGAGAGACAGAGACACAGGGAGACACGGGGAGACGCGAGGGGACATGGAGAGACAGGGAGACCCAGGGAGAGACACAGGGAGAGAGACAGAGACACAGGGAGACACGGGGAGAGACAGACACGGGTAGACACTATCACATCCTCACCCTCTCACTCACCCTCTGACCCTCTCAACCCCCCTCACCCTCTGACCCTCACCCTCTGACCCTCTCAACCCCTCTGACCCTCACCCTCTGACCCTCTCAATGCCCCTCACCCTCTGACCCTCACCCTCTGACCCTCTCACCCACCCTCTGACCCTCTCACCCCCCCTCACCCTCTCACTCACCCTCTGACCCACTCACCCTCTGACCCCACTCACCCTCTGACTCACCATCTCATCCTCTGACCTTCAACCTCTGACCCTCTGATCCTCTCACTCACCCTCTGACCCTTTCACCCCCCTCACCTTCTGACCCTCCCTCACCCTCTGACGCTCTCACCCCCCTCACCCTCTGACCCCCCTCACCCTCTGACCCTCCCTCACCTCTCACCCCCCTCACCCTCTGACCCCCCTCACCCTCTAACCCTCCCTCACCTTTCACCCCCCTCACCTTCTGACGCTCCCTCACCTTCTGACGCTCCCTCTGACCCTCTGACCTTCCCTCACCCTCTGACGCTCTCACCCCCCTCACCCTCTGACCCCCCCTCACCCTCTGACCCTCCCTCACCTCTCACCCCCCTCACCCTCTGACCCCCCTCACCCTCTGACCCTCCCTCACCTTTCACCCCCCTCACCCTCTGACCCTCCCTCACCTCTCACCCCCCTCACCCTCTGACCCCCCTCACCCTCTGACCCTCCCTCACCTTTCACCCCCCTCACCTTCTGACGCTCCCTCACCCTCTGACCCTCTGACCCTCCCTCACCCTCTGACGCTCTCACCCCCCTCACCCTCTGACCCCCCTCACCCTCTGACCCTCCCTCACCTCTCACCCCCCTCACCCTCTGACCCCCCTCACCCTCTGACCCCCCTCACCCTCTGACCCTCCCTCACCCTTTGACCCTCCCTCACCCTCTGACGCTCTCACCCCCCTCACCCTCTCACCCCCTCTCACTCACCTCCCCTCACCCTCTTCACTCACCCCCCCCTCACCCTCTGACCCTCCCTCACCCTCTAACCCTCCCTCACCCTCTCACCGTCTGACACTCACCCCCCTCACCCTCTGACGCTCTCAACCCCCCTCACCCTCTCACTCTCCCTCACCCTCTGACCCCCTCACCCTCTGACCCCCTCACCCTCTGACCCCCTCACCCCCTCTGGCCCCCTCACCCCCTCTGACCCTCACCCTCTGACCCTCTGACCCTCACCCCCCAGAGTCGTGCAAGCACATGGGCTGGAGCAGCCCCGATAAGTGTAGAACTCTGTCACTCTCTCACTCACCCCCTCACCCTCTGACCCCCTCACCCTCTGACCCTCTGACCCTCACCCTCTGACCCTCACCCTCTGACCCTCACCACCCCCCCAGAGTCGTGCAAGCACATGGGCTGGAGCAGCCCCGATAAGTGTGGAACTCTGTCACTCTCTCACTCACCCTCTCATCCTCTAATCCTCTGACCTTCACCCTCTGACCCCCTCACTGACCCTCTGACCCTCACCCCCCAGAGTCGTGCAAGCACATGGGCTGGAGCAGCCCCGAGAAGTGTGGAACTCTGTCACTCTCTCACTCACCCTCACCCCCCCTCACCCTCTGACCCCCTCACCCTCTGACCCCCTCACCCCCTCTGACCCCCTCACCCCCTGACCCTCTGGCCCTCACCCCCCAGAGTCGTGCAAGCACATGGGCTGGAGCAGCCCCGAGAAGAAGCACCCGTGCCCTCAGTGCGGCACCCTCTTCAAGACCAAGTCGCACCTGAACCGCCACGTTCAGCATGTGCACCTGGGCAAGTCCAAGTCCTCCTCCTCCTCCTCGACGTCTGCAGTCGTCGTCGGAGGAGGTGGGGGGGGGGCCGGGGGGTTCTGCGGGGGGGGGCAAGTCCGGGGGAGGGGTCGGGGGGGGGCCCCCCGTAACCCCGGGATACCTTCCGGCGACGGCGGCGGCGGTGGCGGCGGCGGCGGCGACGCACCACGGCATGTCCGTCCTGGAGTCGTTTGGCTACCAGGTGTGAGGGGACACACGTACGTACACGCGCGCGGACACACGCACGCGCACACATAGTGTACGCACAGTGTACACACGCACAGTGTACACACGCAGTGTTACACATACACACGTACGTACACACGCGCGGACACACGCACGCGTACACATAGTGTACGCACAGTGTACACACACGCACAGTGTACACACGCAGTGTTACACGTACACACGTACGTACACACGCGCGGACACACGCACGCGCACACATAGTGTACACACACACACAGTGTTACACGTACACACAGTGTACACATACACGCACACGCGCACACACACAGTGTTACACGTACACACACGCGCACGCAGTGTTACACATACACGCACACGCGCACACACACGCACACACAGTGTTACACATACACACATAGTGTACACATACACACATAGTGTACACATGCACACACAGTGTTACACATACACACAGTGTACACACACGTGCACGCACACATAGTGTACACACACAGTGTACACACGCAGTGTACACACACACAGTGTACACACACACAGTGTACACACACACAGTGTACACATACACACACATATAGTGTACACACACAGTGTACACACACACAGTGTACACACACACAGTGTACACATACACACACACACAGTGTACACACACACAGTGTACACACACACAGTGTACACACACACAGTGTACACACACACAGTGTACACACACACAGTGTACACACACACACACACACAGTGTACACACACACAGTGTACACATACACACACACACATATAGTGTACACACACAGTGTACACACACACAGTGTACACATACACACACACACAGTGTACACACACACAGTGTACACACACACAGTGTACACATACACACACACACAGTGTACACACACACAGTGTACACACACACAGTGTACACATACACACACACACAGTGTACACACACAGTGTACACACACAGTGTACACACACACACAGTGTACACACACACAGTGTCACACACACAGTGTACACACACACATAGTGTACACACACACAGTGTACACACACACAGTGTACATACACACAGTGTACACATACACACACACATAGTGTACACACACACATAGTGTACACACACACATAGTGTACACACACACAGTGTACACACACACAGTGTACACACACACAGTGTACACACACAGTGTACACACACACAGTGTACACACACACAGTGTACACATGTACACATACACACACACACAGTGTACACACACACAGTGTACACACACACAGTGTACACACACACAGTGTACACACACACAGTGTACACACACACAGTGTACACACACACAGTGTACACATACACACACACACAGTGTACACACACACAGTGTACACACACACAGTGTACACACACACAGTGTACACACACACAGTGTACACATACAGTGTACACACACACACAGTGTACACACACACAGTGTCACACACACAGTGTACACACACACAGTGTACACACACACACACATAGTGTACACACACACAGTGTACACACACACACAGTGTACACACACACACAGTGTACACACACACAGTGTACACACACACACAGTGTACACACACACAGTGTACACACACACAGTGTACACACACACAGTGTACACACACACACAGTGTACACACACACATAGTGTACACACACACAGTGTACACACACACACAGTGTACACACACACACAGTGTACACACACACACAGTGTACACACACACACAGTGTACACACACACAGTGTACACACACACAGTGTACACACACACAGTGTACACATACACACACACAGTACACACAGTACACACACACAGTGTACACACACACAGTGTACACACACACAGTGTACACACACACACGGGGGGGGGGTGGGACATGTACGCACACACACACGCACACACACGCGCACACGCACGTACACACACACACGCACGTACACACACACGTATACACACGCGCACACGCACGTACACACACACGCACACACGCACGTACACACGCGCACACGCGCACACGCACGTACACACACACACACGCGCACGCACACGCACGCACACACACACACACGCGCACACGCACGTACACACACACACACGCGCACACGCACGTACACACACACACACGCGCACACGCACGTACACACACACGCACACACGCACGCACACACGCACACACGCGCACACGCACGTACACACACACACACGCGCACACGCACGCACACACACACACACGCGCACACGCACGTACACACACACACACACGTACACACACGCACGTACACACACACACACGCGCACACACACACACACACGCACGTACACACACACACACGCGCACACGCACGTACACACACACACACGCGCACACGCACGTACACACACACACACGCGCACACGCACGTACACACACACACACACGCACACGCACGTACACACGCGCACACGCACGTACACACACACGCACACGCACACGCACGTACACAAACACGCACACGCACGCACACACACACACGCACGTACACACACACACACGCGCACGCACGTACACACGCGCACACGCACGTACACACACACGCACACGCACACGCACGTACACACACACGCACACGCACGCACACACACACACACGCGCACACGCACGTACACACACACACACGCACACACACACACACACACACACGCGCACACGCACGTACACACACACACACGCGCACGCACACGCACACACGCGCACACGCACGTACACACGCACGTACACACACGTACACACACACACACGCGCACACGCACGTACACACACACACACACGCGCACACGCACGTACACACACACGCACACACACGTACACACACACACACGCGCACACGCACGTACACACGCACGTACACACACGTACACACACACACACGCGCACACGCACGCACACACGCGCACACGCACGTACACACGCACGTACACACACACACACACGCGCACACGCACGTACACACGCACGTACACACACACACACGCGCACGCACGTACACACACGCACGTACACACACACACACACGCGCACACGCACGTACACACACGCACACGCGCACACGCACGTACACACACACGTACACACACACACACGCGCACACGCACGTACACACACACGCACGTACGCACACGCACACGCGCACACGCACGTACACACACGCACGTACACACACACACACACGCGCACACGCACGTACACACACACGCACGCACACACACACACACGCGCACACGCACGTACACACACACGCACGCACACACACACACACGCACACGCACGTACACACACACACACACGCGCACACGCACGTACACACACGCACGTACACACACACACGCACACACGCACGTACACACACACGCACGTACACACACACACACGCACACGCACGTACACACACACGCACGTACACACACACACACGCGCACACGCACGTACACACACGCACACGCACGCACACACACACACACGCGCACACGCACGTACACACACGCACGTACACACACACACGCACGCACGTACACACACACGCACACACACACACACGCGCACACGCACGCACACACACGCACACGCACGTACACACACACGCGCACACGCACGTACACACACACGCACGCACGTACACACACACGCACGCGCACGTACACACACGCGCACGCACGTACACACACACGCACGCGCACACGCACGTACACACACGCACACGCACGTACACACACACACACGCACGTACACACACACGCACGCGCACACGCACGTACACACACACACGTACACACACACACGCACGCACGTACACACACACGCACGCACACACACACACACGCGCACACGCACGTACACACACGCACACGCACGTACACACACGCACGCGCACGTACACACACACGCACGCGCACACGCACGTACACACACACACGTACACACACACACGCACGCACGTACACACACACGCACACACACACACACGCGCACACGTACACACACACGCACGCGCACACGCACGTACACACACACGCGCACACGCACGTACACACACACGCACGCACGTACACACACACGCACGCGCACGTACACACACGCGCACGCACGTACACACACACGCACGCGCACACGCACGTACACACACGCACACGCACGTACACACACACGCGCACACGCACGCACACGCACGTACACACGAGTGCGGGGTGGGGGTGTGAGAGGGGAGGGGCAGTGGGAGAGGGAGACACTGGGGGGGAGGAGGTGGAGTCGCTCAGGGTGGAGGGAGTCACACACTCACATGGACACAGAGACACACACTCACATGGACACAGAGACACACACTCACATGGACACAGAGACACAGAGACACACACACACACATGGACACAGAGACACACACACACATGGACACAGAGACACACACACACATGGACACAGAGACACAGAGACACACACACATGGACACAGAGACACACACTCACATGGACACAGAGACACAGAGACACACACACACACATGGACACAGAGACACACACACACATGGACACAGAGACACACACACACATGGACACAGAGACACACACACACATGGACACAGAGACACACACTCACATGGACACAGAGACACAGAGGGAGACTCAGGGACATAGGATCATCTGGCACGAATGATGATGTTGCTCCTGATGAAAATTATGACGACGATGGTGGTGGTGGTGGCGGCGGCATTGATGGTGGTGGCGGCATCATTGATGGTGCTGATGATGGTGGTGGTGACATTGATGGTGCTGCTGATGATGGTGGTGGCAATGATACCGATGATGAAACTGATGATGACAGCATTGCTGATGAGCCTGCTACTGATGTTGATGCTGATGATGATGATGTCTGTACCACGTCACTAATGCTAATGTTGCTCCTGTTACTGCTGCTACTGCTGCTGCTACTATCTCTGCTGCTACTGCTGCTGCTACTATCTCTGCTGTTGATGCTACTGCTGCTGCTGCTACTATCTCTGCTACTGCTGCTACTGCTGCTGCTGCTACTATCTGCTGCTGCTGCTACTATCTGCTGTTGATGCTACTGCTGCTACTACTATCTCTGCTACTGCTGCTACTGCTGCTGCTGCTACTATCTCTGCTGTTGATGCTACTGCTGCTGCTGCTACTATCTCTGCTGTTGATGCTACTGCTGCTGCTGCTACTATCTCTGCTACTGCTGCTACTGCTGCTGCTGCTACTATCTCTGCTGTTGATGCTACTGCTGCTGCTGCTACTATCTCTGCTGTTGATGCTACTGCTGCTGCTACTATCTCTGCTGCTACTGCTGCTGCTGCTACTATCTGCTGCTGCTGCTACTATCTGCTGTTGATACTACTGCTGCTGCTACTATCTCTGCTACTGCTGCTACTGCTGCTGCTGCTACTATCTCTGCTGTTGATGCTACTGCTGCTGCTGCTACTATCTCTGCTGTTGATGCTGCTGCTACTGCTGCTACTATCTCTGCTGTTGATGCTACTGCTGCTGCTACTATCTCTGCTACTGCTGCTGCTGCTACTATCTCTGCTACTGCTGCTGCTGCTACTATCTCTGCTGTTGATGCTACTGCTGCTGCTGCTACTATCTCTGCTGTTGATGCTACTGCTGCTGCTACTATCTCTGCTACTGCTGCTACTGCTGCTGCTGCTACTATCTCTGCTGTTGATGCTACTGCTGCTGCTACTATCTCTGCTACTGCTGCTACTGCTGCTGCTGCTACTATCTCTGCTGTTGATGCTACTGCTGCTGCTGCTACTATCTCTGCTGTTGATGCTACTGCTGCTGCTGCTACTATCTCTGCTGTTGATGCTACTGCTGCTGCTACTATCTCTGCTGCTACTGCTGCTGCTGCTACTATCTGCTGCTGCTGCTACTATCTGCTGTTGATACTACTGCTGCTGCTACTATCTCTGCTACTGCTGCTACTGCTGCTGCTGCTACTATCTCTGCTGTTGATGCTACTGCTGCTGCTGCTACTATCTCTGCTGTTGATGCTACTGCTGCTGCTGCTACTATCTCTGCTGTTGATGCTACTGCTGCTGCTGCTGCTACTGCTGCTGCTGCTACTATCTCTGCTATCTCTGCTACTGCTGCTACTGCTGCTGCTGCTACTATCTCTGCTGTTGATTACTGCCTCTGCTGCTGCTGCTCCTGCTGCTGCTACTATCACTGCTTTTGATACTACCGCTGCTGCTACTGCTGCCGCTACTATCTCTGCTGTTGATACTACTACTGCTGCTGCTGCTCCTGCTGCCGCTACTACTATCTCTGCTGTTGATACTGCCTCTGCTACTACCGCTGCTACTGCTGCTGCTACTACCGCCGCTGCTACTGCTGCTGCTACGATCTCTGCTGTTGATACTACCGCTGCTACTGCTGCTGCTGCTACCGCCGCTGCTACTGCTGCTGCTGCTACCGCCGCTGCTACTGCTGCTGCTACGATCTCTGCTGTTGGTACTACCGCTGCTACCGCTGCTGCTACTGCTGCTGGTGGAGCAGGTGGTGCAGTCGGCGTACGCCACAGCGGCAGCAGCTGGAGTTGACCCTGGACAGGGAACCACGGTGATCAACCAGTGATGGAGTCAACGCTGCAACACGCAACACCACAGCAGCTGCAACACCACAGCAGCTCCCTCTGTGTGGGTGGGTGGGTGGGTGTGATGCTGAGTGAGTGAGCGGGGGGGTGGGTTAGTGGGTGGGTGGGTGGGCGGGCAGGTTGGTGAGTGTTTTAGTGAGTGAGAGGGTGAGTGAGCGGAGCGTTTTGTGGGTGGGTTAGTGATAGGGTGAGTGAGTGGGTGGGTGGGAGGGTGAGTGAGCGGGTGGGTGAGTGGAGCGTTTGGTGGGTGGGTTAGTGATAGGGTGATTGAGCGGGTGGGTTGGTGGAAGGGTGAGTGAGCGGGTGGGAGGGTGAGTGAGTGGGTGAGTGGGTGAGTGGGTGGGTGGGTGGTTGGGTGAGTGAGCGGGTGGGTGAGTGGAGAGTTATCTGGGTGGGCAGGTGGGTCGGTGAGCGGGTCGGTGAGCGAGTCGGTGTGTGAGTGGCTATAGGTGGGTGGGTGAGTGTGGTGGTGAGCGAGTCGGTGGGTGAGTGGCTATAGGTGGGTGGGTGAGTGTGGTGGTGAGCGAGCGAGTGAGTTCGCTTGCGGCTGGCATACAGAAGTTACGATCCAACCTCATGCCGAAGGGTCCGCCGTCTTCAAGATCACTTGGTGGCCATCTTGAAACAACAACAGCTGTTGATGGCCATCTTGAGTCACCTGTGACGACAAGATTTTGGTGGCCATCTTGGACAAGTGACCACTCCGTTGGCGGCCATCTTGGAAAAGTGACTGTTGGTGGCCATCTTGGAAAAGTGACTGTTGGCGGCCATCTTGGACGAGTGACTGCCCCGTTGGCGGCCATCTTGGACGAGTGACTGCCCCGTTGGCGGCCATCTTGGACGAGTGACTGCCCTGTTGGCGGCCATCTTGGACGAGTGACTGCCCTGTTGGTGGCCATCTTGGACGAGTGACTGCCCCGTTGGTGGCCATCTTGGACGAGTGACTGCCCCGTTGGTGGCCATCTTGGACGAGTGACTGCCCCGTTGGTGGCCATCTTGGACAAGTGACTGCCCCGTTGGCGGCCATCTTGGACGAGTGACTGCCCCGTTGGCGGCCATCTTGGACGAGTGACTGCCCCGTTGGTGGCCATCTTGGACGAGTGACTGCCCCGTTGGCGGCCATCTTGGACAAGTGACTGCCCCGTTGGCGGCCATCTTGGACGAGTGACTGCCCAGTTGTCGGCCATCTTGGACGAGTGACTGCCCCGTTGGCGGCCATCTTGGACGAGTGACTGCCCCGTTGGCGGCCATCTTGGACGAGTGACTGCCCCGTTGGTCATGTTGGGCGAGGAGAATGGCGGCCATGTCGGGTGAGGTAGATGGCGGTCGGCGGCCATGTTGGTCGAGGTAGATGGCGGTTGGCGGCCATGTCGGGCGAGGGGAATGGCGGTTGGTGGCCATGTTGGTCGAGGTAGATGGCAGTCGGCGGCCATGTTGGGCGAGGCGGTTGGCGGCCATGTCGGGCGAGGGGAATGGCGGTTGGTGGCCATGTTGGTCGAGGTAGATGGCAGTCGGCGGCCATGTTGGGCGAGGTGGATGGCGGTTGGTGGCCATGTTGGTCGAGGTAGATGGCAGTCGGCGGCCATGTTGGGCCAGGTGGATGGCGGCCATGTTGGGCGAGGTGGATGGCGGTTGGCGGCCATGTCGGGCAAGGTAGATGGCAGTCAGCGGCCATGTTGGGCCAGGTAGATTGCGGTCGGCGGCCATGTTGGTCGACTTATTTGTCGACTTACTCGGAACTGGGCGGGAGGAACGGCCTAGGGTTGTTTTTTGGTGGTCTAACCGAGTGAGTTGATGATGATGATGACGACGACGATGACGATGACCATGAACGGAGTTTGTACGCTGACCGATCGCCGCCGGCTTAACGGAAAGAGCGAGGAAACAACAGCTGCTCACATCCCAGCGTTTCCCCGCTCGCTAGCTTAGCGAAAACGGGAAGACGCGGAGAGAAAAATCCACGCTGGGGGGAGAAGACACCGAGAGAGAGAGAGACGCAGACTCCAACACGTACAGCAGCAGCAGGCGTCGTCAGGGGGTCAGGGGTCGAACCCACGACCTCCTGGGCCCCTGTAGTCAACATCCTCCCGAGCCACCGGTTGCCATGCGTCTGTCCTGGTCAGTGTTTGTCGAACAGTAACACTGTAGCCTCTGTGTGTGTGTGTGTCTGTGGGAAAACAACCTCCTACCTCCTCGCGGTGCCGGATGGGCAACATTGTCGTGGGCAGTGCTGTGGGGGGAGGGCCAATGCCCATTGGCCTCTCCCCTCATGGCGTCTGTGGCCACCACAGTGGCTAAACGGGGGCTCTGGACGGGTGCGAGGGGCTGGTAACCCCTCCACCTTCAATTAACCACCACTAAACTACGAAGTAAACATAGACCTGTAACTAATAAGCTTGTGCCGGAGGCCCCGGGGGGTCAGGCTTTTATGACGTCTCCTGGCCAAACCCCATTTGGCGGAGCCAGGAGATTGAATTTTCACCCTCGAGGCTCCTCCAGAAACAACGAAAAACCATTGCGGATGGCCACGTGGAATGTTCGAACGCTCACTGCGGAGGAGAGGCTGCCACTCCTCTGTCGGGAGCTGGACCGGTACCGTCTGGATCTCTGTGGCATTCAGGAGGTCCGGTGGACTGGTTCTGGATCCTGCCACCATGAGGGGTGGACAGTCCTCTACTCGGGGCAGGAGACTGCCAAACAACAGGGTGTGGCTCTTCTTCTGAACAAAAGAATGAAGGGGGCGTGGGAGCGTGGCGGTGAGGTGTGGGAAGCTGTAAGCCCCAGGATACTTTGGGCTCGCCTTCCCATCAATCAGAGGCGAGGAATGGTGGTCGTGGTTACTTATGCCCCCACCGAAGACGAACATCCGTGGAGGGATGCAGGCAAAGCCGATGAGTCAGACGCTTTCTATGACCTCCTGTCACAGGTGCTGGCTAAAGTGGCCACTCAGGACCGGGTAAGGTCCTGGCAAGGATTATTCAACATCGCCTTGCTAGGCACGCTGAGGAGAGGCTTGCGGAGCCCCAATGCGGTTTCAGGAAAGGGCGGTCCTGCACAGATGCCATATTTTCTGTCCGTCTGCTACAGCAGAGGTGTAGGGAATTCCAAAAAGACCTACATCTCTGCTTTATTGACCTGGTCAAGGCCTATGATACCATCAGTAGGACTGGGCTCTGGGTTGTTCTTCGTGCTTTCGGAGTCCCTGACCCTCTGCTCACGATCATTAAGGACCTTCATGATGGTGAGCGGGCCCGGGTAAAACTACGTGGCCGGGAGTCGGAGCCTTTCCCTGTACACCTTGGGGTGCGACAAGGATGTCCTTTGGCTCCCACATTATTTAACATCTATTTCGACTGCGTAGTTCGTGAAGCCTTCAATAGCTGTACCGGGGGAATTTCCATTTGGTACAGATATAATGGGAGGCTGATCGACGCCCGGGTGCGATCAAGGGATGGCTCCCTATTGGTCAACCACGTTATGTATGCCGATGATTTGGTAATAGCTGCTCATTCAGAAGAGGAGTTGGAGACGCTGCTGCTGAGACTGGAGCGTGCCACTAAGAGGTGGGGCCTTACCATCAGCCCCACCAAAACTAAGCACCTGCCTGGGTATTTTGTACCATCGGACACTCCACCCCCACAACTCCCAATTGGTGATGGGGCAGTTGTGGAGAGAGTGGAGAGTTTCCCATACCTGGGCAGTGTGCTTATGACCGGCTCCAGTTTATCAGCAGAGGTCTCACTCCGAATCAGTCGAGCGGCAATATCTTTTCATCGGTTGCTTAACGCTGTGTGGAAGCTACCTGGTCTGTCGCTCCGCACGAAGCTTCAGGTTTTCTCGGCCACGGTCATTCCCTCCCTTCTCTACGCTTGCGAAACGTGGACCCCCCTAGTGGAGCATCTTCGCCGGTTGGAAACATTTAGGCTGGCCTGCCTACGATCCATCCTGGGTTTAACCAGGCTGGATTGTGTGAGGAGCTCACAAGTCCTTGAAAGATCTGGGCAAAGTCCCATCAGTGAGCTCCTCCGGCAGGCAAGGCTGCGTTGGCTGGGTCATGTAGCCCGCATGCCCAGCCACCGCATGCCTAAACAGCTTTTGTTCGGCCGGATCGAGGGGGCTAAACGGGCGCGGCACGGGCTAGAGAAGAGATGGAGTGATGTGGTACAGGAGGACGTGGAGCTGAGTGGACTTGCCGATGACTGGTACCAGCGGTGTCAAGATCGGCCTCAGTGGAGGAGGCTCGTGAAGGACGCTACTGGGCAGTTGGAGGCAGTCGCCCTCCAACAACAACGGAGGGCGGAGGAGCGACGCTCACAACAACGAGCGGAGCGCCGGGTGGCTAAAGCACAGCAAGTTGGTACAGTAGGGGGCACAGGTGGTGCATCAGCCAGTCATCTCGGTCATCTCGCTCAGTCGACCCGTGGCACATGGGTCTGCCCCGTGACCTCCTGCCAGCGGGCGTTCGACACTTCACGTGGCCTCAAGGTGCACATGGCCTGGCACAAGCGTCGTGGTGACGTCACCGCCACTTAGTGGCGAATGGCGGTTGTTGTCTGTGGGACCCCCCCCCCACCACCAACCAATGCCCCCCACCCACCAAAACGCCACCCACCAAAACGACCCCCACCACCAACCAATTCCCCCCACCAGCACCATTCTCTGCGCTTGCGAAACGTGGACCCCCCCCCGGCCGTACCCGTACCCTACCCGTACCCGGCCGGGTACGGGTAGGGTACGGGTAGGGTACGGGTATCGGGTACCCGATTGCGACCTCTGGGATGAAGCCATGTTGCAGGCGCGGGTGGGTTGATTCTAGGAACTTGAATCGTGAGAAGAGACAAGACGTTGGGAAATGAGTGACAATCACGGTGACTCACCAGTGACTCACGGCCTACCCGGCTACCCGTACCCGGCCGCACCAGGGTCGCAAACTCTCCCACTCACTCACCCACCCACCAATTCAGCTACTCACTCACTCACCCACCCACTCACTCACTCACCCACCCACCCACTCACGAACTCACTCACCCACCCACGCACCCACTTACGCACTCACCCACGCACCCACTTACTCACCCACCAACCAGAGGTCGCAAACGGGTTTTGATTCCTTACCCGTACCCGTACCCGGCCGCACCAGGGTCGCAAACGGCTACCCGTACCCGGCCGGGTACGGGTAGACGGGTGTCGGGTAGGGTACGGGTATCGGGTACCCGGTTGCGACCTCTGGCAGGAAGTCGGAGCCATTCCCTGTTCTACCTTGGAGGTTCGGCAAGGGATGTCCTCTGACTCCCACATTTTTTCGCAGCATCTTTGGGCCACGTAGTTCGAGAAGCCTTCCATGGGCATCTGGTACAGATACTACAGGAGGCTGGCTGACGAGCTGGTTATAGGGCCGGTTGATAGCTGGTTATAGGGCTGGATGACTGGCTGGTTATAGGACCGGATGACTGGCTGGTTATAGGACTGGATGACTGGCTGGTTATAGGGCTGGCTGGCTGGTTATAGGGCTGGATGACTGGCTGGTTATATGACTGGCTGGTTATAGGGCTGGCTGGTTATAGGGCTGGATGTCTGGCTGGTTATATGACTGGCTGGTTATAGGGCTGGATGACTGGCTGGTTATAGGGCTGGATGACTGGCTGGTTATAGGGCTGGTGACTGGCTGGTTATAGGGCTGGGTGACTGGCTGGTTATAGGGCTGGATGACTGGCTGGTTATAGGGCTGGATGACTGGCTGGTTATAGGACTGGGTGACTGGCTGGTTATAGGGCTGGATGACTGGCTGGTTATAGGGCTGGGTGACTGGCTGGTTATAGGGCTGGGTGACTGGCTGGTTATAGGGCTGGATGACTGGCTGGTTATAGTGCTGGGTGACTGGCTGGTTATAGGGCTGGGTGACTGGCTGGTTATAGGACCGGATGACTGGATGGTTATAGGACTGGGTGACTGGCTGGTTATAGGACTGGATGACTGGCTGGTTATAGGACTGGATGACTGGCTGGTTATAGGGCTGGATGACTGGCTGGTTATGGGGCTGGGTGACTGGCTGGTTATAGGGCTGGATGACTGGCTGGTTATAGGGCTGGATGACTGGCTGGTTATAGGACTGGGTGACTGGCTGGTTATAGGGCTGGGTGACTGGCTGGTTATAGGGCTGGATGACTGGCTGGTTATAGGGCTGGATGACTGGCTGGTTATAGGACTGGGTGACTGGCTGGTTATAGGGCTGGGTGACTGGCTGGTTATAGGGCTGGATGACTGGCTGGTTATAGGGCTGGGTGACTGGCTGGTTATAGGGCTGGGTGACTGGCTGGTTATAGGGCTGGGTGACTGGCTGGTTATAGGGCTGGATGACTGGCTGGTTATAGGGCTGGGTGACTGGCTGGTTATAGGGCTGGATGACTGGCTGGTTATAGGGCTGGATGACTGGATGGTTATAGGGCTGGGTGACTGGCTGGTTATAGGGCTGGGTGACTGGCTGGTTATAGGGCTGGCTGGTTATAGGGCTGGATTACTGGCTGTGTTATAGGACTGGATGACTGGCTGGTTATAGGGCTGGATGACTGGCTGGTTATAGGGCCGGTTGATAGCTGGTTATAGGGCTGACTGGCTGATTGTAGGACTGGCCGGCCGGCTTGCTGGCTGCCTGTAGTGCTGTCTTGACTGGTCCCCTGTAATGGCTGGGTGACTGACTGCCTGTAGGGCTGGCTGTCTTGGCTGGCTGCCTGTAGGTCTGTCTGTAAGGCTGACTGGTTGCCTGTAGGGCTGGCTGTCTTGGCTGACTGACTGTAGGTCTGGCTGTAGGGCTGACTGACTGCCTGTAGGTCTGGCTGTAGGGCTGACTGACTGCCTGTAGGGCTGGCTGTCTTGGCTGGCTGCCTGTAGGTCTGTCTGTAAGGCTGACTGGTTGCCTGTAGGGCTGGCTGTCTTGGCTGGCTGACTGTAGGTCTGGCTGTAGGGCTGACTGACTGCCTGTAGGGCTGGCTGTCTTGGCTGGCTGACTGTAGGTCTGGCTGTAGGGCTGACTGACTGCCTGTAGGGCTGGCTGTCTTGGCTGGTTGCCTGTAGGTCTGGCTGTAGGGCTGACTGACTGCCTGTATAGGGCTGGCTGTCTTGGCTGGCTGCCTGTAGGTCTGGTTGTAGGGCTGACTGACTGCCTGTAGGGCTGGCTGTCTTGGCTGGTTGCCTGTAGGTCTGGCTGTAGGGCTGACTGACTGCCTGTAGGGCTGGCTGTCTTGGCTGGCTGCCTGTAGGTCTGGCTGTAGGGCTGACTGGCCGTGTGGTTGCGGTGGTGGCTGTTGATGTTGTTGATCTATCGGTCGTGACGCCGTGAGAGTGGGGATTTTAGTCGGTTGTGGTGGTGTTGGGGGGGGTTGTTGTTGTGGTGGTGGTGGTGGTGGTGGTGGGGGTTGTTGTTGTTGTGGTGGTGGTGGTGGGGGGGGTTGTTGTTGTGGTGGTGGTGGTGGTGGGGACGGTGTCGGGGTGGGGGGGTTAACTTTTTGTAATGACAGAGCCACTCTCCGCACGCCGCTGCTGCTGCTGCTGCCCGCGCTGTGTGTGTGTGTGGGGTGGTGGTGGTGGTGATGGTGATGGTGGTGGTGATGATGGTGATGGTGGTGGTGGTGGTGATGGTGGTGGTGGTGGTGGTGATGATGATGATGATGGTGGTGGTGGTGATGGTGGTGCGACGTGGTGGGAGTGGTGGGGCTGGGGGGTGCATGGGGTGGGGGCATTTTTTGTAGATGATTCGCTATCGTGCGCACGTCTGTACGTACCCACGCGTCTGTACGTACACGTGTCTACGTACACGTGTCTACGTACCCACGCGTCTGTACGCACACGTGTCTACGTACACGTGTCTACGTACCCACGTGTCTGTACGTACACGTGTCTACGTACCCACGCGTCTGTACGCACACGTGTCTACGTACACGTGTCTACGTACACGTGTCTACGTACGTACGCGTCTGTACGTACACGCGTCTGTACGTACACGTGTCTACGTACACGTGTCTACGTACACGTGTCTACGTACCCACGCGTCTGTACGTACGTACGTGTCTGTACGTAAGCGTGCGTGTCTGTACGTACGTGTCTATACGTACCCGCGCACGTCTGTACGTAAGCGCGCACGTCTGTACGTAAGCGTGCGTGTCTGTACGTACGTGTCTATACGTACCCGCGCACGTCTGTACGTACCCGCGCACGTCTGTACGTACGTACGTGTCTGTACGTACGCGTCTGTACGTACCCGCGCACGTCTGTACGTAAGCGTGCGTGTCTGTGTCTGTACGAAGCAAAAACCGCGTTCCGTCCGCGTTTTAAGCCGCCGATGTTTGACGACGACGATGATGATGATGTCGACGGCGATGATGTTGACGATGAAATACGAACGGCGACGTTGGTTTAGAGGTTTTAATCGCGCGCGCGTACGGGGGGCTGGAGATCGTTATCCTCCCCCCCCTCTCTCTCTCTCTTTTTTAGACAACACATTTCCTCGGTTGTGAAAATATAATAATTAAAAAATAAAAATAATAATAAGACTGATAACGGTGGTAGTGATGGTGGTGGTAGTGGTGATGGTAGTTAACTGCGGTGATGGATCGTGGTGATGGTGGCGGTGGTGATGGTAGTTAACTGCGGTGATGGATAATGGTGGTGATGGCGGTCAACTGCGGTGATGGATCGTGGTGATGGTGGTGATGGTAGTTAACTGCGGTGATGGATAATGGTGGTGATGGCGGTCAACTGCGGTGATGGATCGTGGTGATGGTGGCGGTGGTGATGGTAGTTAACTACGGTGATGGGTGATGGTGGTTAACTGCGGTGATGGATCGTGGTGATGGTGGTGAATTGAGAATTCAATAGGTTCTGATTCTGAGTGATCAAGTGTCTTATTGAAGTGACCCAAACGCTCATCGATTGCAATGTCATCATCATCGTCGTCACCGCCATCATCATCGTCATCATCATCATCACCATCATCATCATCGTCATCATCATCATCACCGCCGTTATCGTCACCATCATTATCATCGTCATCATCATCATCATCACCGCCATTATCATCGTCATCATCATCATCACCATCATCATCATCGTCATCATCATCATCACCGCCGTTATCGTCACCATCATTATCATCGTCATCACCATCATCATCACCGCCATTATCATCACCGCCATTATCATCACCGCCATTATCATCACCGCCATTATCATCACCGCCATCATCATCGTCGTCATCATCACCACCGCCATCATCATCATCGTCGTAATTATCACCGCCATCATCGTCGTCTCATCACCACCATTATCATCATCATCATCACCGCCATTATCATCACCGCCATTATTATCATCGCCATTATCATTGTCATTACCACAACCATCGCCATCATCACCGTCCATTATCATCACCACCACTACCACCATCATCACCATCACGACCATAATAATCATCGCCATCATCATCACCACCACCATCATCATCATCATCACCATCACCACCACCACCATCACGACCATTATAATCATCGCCACCATCATCATCACCACCATCATCACCACCATCACCACCATCATCACCATCACGACCATTATAATAATCGCCACCATCGCCACCACCATCATCACCACCACCATCATCATCACCACCATCACCATCACGACCATTATCATCATCATCACCACCATCATCACCATCACCACCATCATCACCACCACCATCATCACCACAATCATCATCACCACCACCATCATCATCACCACCATCATCACCATCACGACCATTATAATCATCGCCACCATCACCACCATCGCCACCACCATCATCACCACCATCACCACTACCATCATCATCATCACCATCATCATCACCACCATCACGACCATTATAAGCATCGCCACCATCATCACCACCATCGCCACCATCATCACCACCATCATCACCACCACCATCATCACCACCACCACCATCATCACCACCACCATCATCATCACCACCACCATCATCACCATCACCACCACCATCATCATCACCACCACCACCATCATCATCACCACCACCACCATCACCACCATCATCATCACCACCATCATCATCACCACCATCACCACCACCATCATCATCACCACCACCATCATCGCCACCATCATCACCACCATCATCATCACCACCACCATCATCATCACCACCACCACCACCACCATCACCACCATCACCATCACCACTACCGCCACCACAATGGACCATCGTTACCACCACCACCAGCAGCAGCAGCAGGGTAGTGATTCCCACCGTTGTCAATGAATATTAATCTCTCATTGTAGTGATTATTTTAGACTTTTAATAAGAATGTCTCCTATTTTTTTTATCTCACTGTTTTTATTACCAATCGGTCTTTGTTGTTGTCGCTGTTTAAGATGAAGTCGTGGCCGATGTTGTTGCTGATGATGATGATGATGATCTCCCGTTTTCACGTTAGCTACCACGGGGGATCGCTCTTTCTGTGTGTGTGTGTGCGTGCGTGTGTTTATCATTTTTAGCTCGAGTTCAAACTCTTTAGTAGTTGCGTTCGGATATACACGCGGAGGGGTTCACGATGGCCGTGTGGGAGAGTGGGGTTCACGGTGGCCGTGTGGGTGGGTGGGTGGGGTTCACGGTGGCCGTGTGGGTGGGTGGGTGGGGTTCACGACGGCCGTGTGGGAAGGTGGGGTTCACGATGGCCGTGTGGGTGGGTGGGGTTCACGGTGGCCGTGTGGGTGGGTGGGTGGGGTTCACGATGGCCGTGTGGGTGGGTGGGGTTCACGACGGCCGTGTGGGAAGGTGGGGTTCACGGTGGCCGTGTGGGTGGATGGGGTTCACGACGGCCGTGTGGGAAAGTGGGGTTCACGATGGCCGTGTGGGAGGGTGGGGTTCACAATGGCCGTGTGGGAAAGTGGGGTTCACGATGGCCGTGTGGGAGGGTGGGGTTCACGATGGCCGTGTGGGAGGGTGGGGTTCACGATGGCCGTGTGGGAGGGTGGGGTTCACGATGGCCGTGTGGGAGGGTGGGGTTCACGGTGGCCGTGTGGGAGGGTGGGGTTCACGATGGCCGTGTGGGAGGGTGGGGTTCACGATGGCCGTGTGGGAGGGTGGGGTTCACGATGGCCGTGTGGGAGGGTGGGGTTCACGATGGCCGTGTGGGAGGGTGGGGTTCACGATGGCCGTGTGGGAGGGTGGGGTTCACGATGGCCGTGTGGGAGGGTGGGGTTCACGGTGGCCGTGTGGGAGAGTGGGGTTCACGATGGCCGTGTGGGAGGGTGGGGTTCACGATGGCCGTGTGGGAGGGTGGGGTTCACGATGGCCGTGTGGGAGGGTGGGGTTCACGATGGCCGTGTGGGAGAGTGGGGTTCACGATGGCCGTGTGGGTGGGTGGGGTTCACGATGGCCGTGTGGGAGAGTGGGGTTCACGATGGCCGTGTGGGAGGGTGGGGTTCACGATGGCCGTGTGGGAGAGTGGGGTTCACGATGGCCGTGTGGGAGGGTGGGGTTCACGATGGCCGTGTGGGAGAGTGGGGTTCACGATGGCCGTGTGGGTGGGGTTCACGATGGCCGTGTGGGAGAGTGGGGTTCACGATGGCCGTGTGGATGGGTTTCATAATGGCCAGGTCAGTGGAGTTCATAATGGGAGTGTCAGAGACACGGTCATTTCCATAGTTGATTTTGTCACCTATGCCGTACACACACCACACACCAATCGCACAACCACACACACACACACAGAACCTCACACACACACAGAACCACACACACTACCACACACACACTACCATACACACACTACCACACACAGAACCTCACACAGAACCACACACACACTACCACACACACACTACCACACACAGAACCACACACAGAACCACACACACTACCACACACACACTACCACACACACACTACCATACACACACTACCACACACACACTACCACACACACACTACCACACACACACTACCACACACACACAGAACCACACACACACTACCACACACACTACCACACACACACAGAACCACACACACACTACCACACACACAGTACCACACACACACTACCACACACACACTACCACACACACACTACCACACACACACAGAACCACACACACACTACCACACACACTACCACACACACACTACCACACACACTACCACACACACACTACCACACACACACTACCACACACACTACCACACACACACTACCACACACTACCACACACAGAATCACACACACACACACTACCACACACACACTACCACACACACACTACCACACACACACTACCACACAGAACCACACACCCCACCACAAAGACAAAGATCCCCCGTGTAGCCTTAACAGACTGTAGGGTCAAGTGCTGTTAGCGAGCACCTATGAAGGCCGGTACAGCACACGAAGGGGTGGGTGGCCAGCACCACGCCCGGCCGCCTTTGTCTCCCCCAGTGCTAGCGATGTTTACTACACACCGCACCAGGTACTCATTTTTGAGGCTGAGTCGACCTAGGGGAAGGCCCATCGACCGGTTCGGATAACCGTCGCCGGTGTTGGCCGTGAGCGGGAATGTAGCGCTTCCCGCTACACCCACCACTCACCACACACACGGACCCCAGATACACGCGTGCCATCTCACTCCGCTCCCCTCCCTCCCTCCCCACCCTCCTCCTCCTCCCCCATCGTGTGAGACTGCGACGCGCTAGTGGTGTAGGGAGTCTCGCGTAGGCGGAGTGCGAGGATGTTAGTTAGTAACCCGCGGTGTTAGTTGTACCTTGTACCAGTTATATACAATAAACATAGCGCATACAGCCCGCCGCGTAGCCTCGACTCTTTTGAGAGCGAGTGAATGAGATGGTGGGCGAGTGGATGAGTGAGATGGTGAGTGAATGAGATGGTGTGTGAGTGGATGAGTGAGATGGTGAGTGAATGAGATGGTGGGCGAGTGGATGAGTGAGATGGTGAGTGAATGAATGAGATGGTGGGCGAGTGGATGAGTGAGATGGTGAGTGAATGAATGAGATGGTGGGCGAGTGGATGAGTGAGATGGTGAGTGAATGAATGAGATGGTGTGTGAGTGGATGAGTGAGATGGTGGGTGATTGAGATGGTGTGCGACTGGATGAGTGAGATCGTGAGTGAATGAGATGGTGGGCGAGTGGACGAGTGAGATGGTGAGTGAGTGAATGAGTGAGATGGTGGGTGATTGAGATGGTGAGTGAATTAGATGGTGGATGAGTGAGATGGTGAGTGAATGAGATGGTGTGCGAGTGGACGGGTGAGATGGTGGGTGATTGAGATGGTGAGTGAATTAGATGGTGGATGAGTGAGATGGTGAGTGAATGAATGAGATGGTAGGCGAGTGGATGAGTGAGATGGTGGGTGAGTGAATGAGTGAGATCGTGAGTGAATGAGATGGTGTGCGAGTGGATGAGTGAGATGGTGAGTGAGTGAGATGGTGAGTGAATTAGATGGTGGATGAGTGAGATGGTGAGTGAATGAATGAGATGGTAGGTGAGTGGATGAGTGAGATGGTGGGTGAGTGAATGAGTGAGATCGTGAGTGAATGAGATGGTGGGCGAGTGGATGAGTGAGATGGTGAGTGAATGAATGAGATGGTAGGCGAGTGGATGAGTGAGATGGTGGGTGAGTGAATGAGTGAGATGGTGAGTGAATGAGATGGTGGGCGAGTGGATGAGTGAGATGGTGGGTGGGTGAATGAATGAAATGGTAGGTGAGTGGATGAGTGAGATGGTGAGTGAATGAATGAGATGGTAGGTGAGTGGATGAGTGAGATGGTGGGTGAGTGAATGAGTGAGATCGTGAGTGAATGAGATGGTGTGCGAGTGGATGAGTGAGATGGTGAGTGAGTGAATGAGTGAGATCGTGAGTGAATGAGATGGTGTGCGAGTGGATGAGTGAGATGGTGAGTGAGTGAGATGGTGAGTGAATTAGATGGTGGATGAGTGAGATGGTGAGTGAATGAATGAGATGGTGTGCGAGTGGATGAGTGAGATGGTGGGTGAGTGAATGAGTGAGATCGTGAGTGAATGAGATGGTGGGTGAGTGGATGAGTGAGATGGTGAGTGAATGAATGAGATGGAAGGTGAGTGAATGAGTGAGATGGTGGGTGATTGAGATGGTGGGCGAGTGGACGAGTGAGATCGTGAGTGAATGAGATGGTGTGCGAGTGGACTAGTGAGATGGTGAGCGAGTGAATGAGATGGTGGGCGAGTGGATGAGTGAGATGGTGGGTGGGTGAATGAGTGAGATCGTGAATGAATGAGATGGTGGGCGAGTGGATGAGTGAGATGGTGGGTGAGTGAATGAGTGAGATCGTGAGTGAATGAGATGGTGGGCGAGTGGATGAGTGAGATGGTGAGTGAGTGAGATGGTGAGTGAATTAGATGGTGGATGAGTGAGATGGTGAGTGAATGAATGAGATGGTAGGTGAGTGGACGAGTGAGATGGTGGGTGAGTGAATGAGTGAGATTGTGAGTGAATGAGATGGTGGGCGAGTGGACGAGTGAGATGGTGAGTGAATGAATGAGATGGTAGGTGAGTGGATGAGTGAGATGGTGGGTGAGTGAATGAGTGAGATGGTGAGTGAATGAGATGGTGGGCGAGTGGATGAGTGAGATGGTGAGTGAGTGAGATGGTGAGTGAATTAGATGGTGGATGAGTGAGATGGTGAGTGAATGAATGAGATGGTAGGCGAGTGGATGAGTGAGATGGTGGGTGAGTGAATGAGTGAGATGGTGAGTGAATGAGATGGTGAGTGAATTAGATGGTGGATGAGTGAGATGGTGAGTGAATGAATGAGATGGTAGGTGAGTGGATGAGTGAGATGGTGGGCGAGTGGATGAGTGAGATGGTGAGTGAGTGAGATGGTGAGTGAATTAGATGGTGGATGAGTGAGATGGTGAGTGAATGAATGAGATGGTAGGTGAGTGGATGAGTGAGATGGTGGGTGAGTGAATGAGTGAGATCGTGAGTGAATGAGATGGTGGGCGAGTGGATGAGTGAGATGGTGAGTGAATGAATGAGATGGTAGGTGAGTGGATGAGTGAGATGGTGGGTGAGTGAATGAGTGAGATCGTGAGTGAATGAGATGGTGGGCGAGTGGATGAGTGAGATGGTGAGTGAATGAATGAGATGGTGTGTGAGTGGATGAGTGAGATGGTGGGTGAGTGAATGAGATGGTAGGTGAGTGGATGAGTGAGATGGTGGGTGAGTGAATGAGTGAGATGGTGGGTGATTGAGATGGTGTGCGACTGGATGAGTGAGATCGTGAGTGAATGAGATGGTGGGTGAGTGAATGAGTGAGATGGTGAGTGAATGAGATGGTGAGTGAATTAGATGGTGGATGAGTGAGATGGTGAGTGAATGAATGAGATGGTAGGTGAGTGGATGAGTGAGATGGTGGGCGAGTGGATGAGTGAGATGGTGAGTGAGTGAGATGGTGAGTGAATTAGATGGTGGATGAGTGAGATGGTGAGTGAATGAATGAGATGGTAGGCGAGTGGATGAGTGAGATGGTGAGTGAATGAATGAGATGGTAGGCGAGTGAATGAGTGAGATGGTGAGTGAATGAGATGGTGTGCGAGTGGACTAGTGAGATGGTGAGTGAATGAATGAGATGGTGGGCGAGTGGATGAGTGAGATGGTGAGTGAATGAATGAGATGGTGTGTGAGTGGATGAGTGAGATGGTGAGTGAGTGAGATGGTGTGCGAGTGGATGAGTGAGATGGTGAGTGAGTGAGATGGTGAGTGAATTAGATGGTGGATGAGTGAGATGGTGAGTGAATGAATGAGATGGTGGGTGAGTGAATGAGTGAGATCGTGAGTGATTGAGATGGTGGGCGAGTGGATGAGTGAGATGGTGGGTGATTGAGATGGTGAGTGAATTAGATGGTGGATGAGTGAGATGGTGAGTGAATGAATGAGATGGTAGGTGAGTGGATGAGTGAGATGGTGAGTGAGTGAGATGGTGAGTGAATTAGATGGTGGATGAGTGAGATGGTGAGTGAATGAATGAGATGGTAGGTGAGTGGATGAGTGAGATGGTGAGTGAGTGAGATGGTGAGTGAATTAGATGGTGGATGAGTGAGATGGTGAGTGAATGAATGAGATGGTAGGTGAGTGGGTGAGTGAATGAGTGAGATGGTGGGTGATTGAGATGGTGTGCGAGTGGACGGGTGAGATGGTGAGTGAGTGAGATGGTGAGTGAGTGAGATGGTGAGTGAATTAGATGGTGGATGAGTGAGATGGTGAGTGAATGAATGAGATGGTAGGCGAGTGGATGAGTGAGATGGTGGGTGAGTGAGATTGTGAGTGAATGAATGAGATGGTAGGTGAGTGGGTGAGTGAATGAGTGAGATCGTGAGTGAATGAGATGGTGTGCGAGTGGACGAGTGAGATGGTGAGTGAGTGAGATGGTGAGTGAATTAGATGGTGGATGAGTGAGATGGTGAGTGAATGAATGAGATGGTGGGCGAGTGGATGAGTGAGATGGTGGGTGAGTGAATGAGTGAGATGGTGAGTGAATGAGATGGTGTGCGAGTGGATGAGTGAGATGGTGAGTGAGTGAGATGGTGAGTGAATTAGATGGTGGATGAGTGAGATGGTGAGTGAATGAATGAGATGGTAGGTGAGTGGATGAGTGAGATGGTGAGTGAGTGAGATTGTGAGTGAATGAGATGGTGGATAAGTGAGATGGTGGGTGATTGAGATGGTGTGTGGGTAGATGAGTGAGATGGTGGGTGAGTGGGTGAGTGAGATGTTGGGTGAGTGGATGAGTGAGTGGGTGGGTGTGTGGGTGAGCGTGTGGGTGAGTGGGTGAGTGTGTGTGGGTGAATGTGTGGGTGTGTGGGTGAGTGGGTGAGTGTGTGGGTGGGTGTGTGGGTGAGTGTGTGGGTGAGTGTGTGGGTAAGTGAGTGAGTGGGTGAGTGTGTGGGTGAGTGTGTGGGTGAGTGTGTGGGTGTGTGGGTGAGTGAGTGAGTGGGTGAGTGTGTGGGTTTGGGTGAGTGGGTGTGTGGGTGAATGTGTGGGTGGGTTAGTGAGTTCGTGAGTGAGTGGGTGGGTGGGTGAGTGAGTTCGTGAGTGGGTGGGTGGGTGAGTGAGTGAGTGGGAGAGTTTGCGAGCCTGGTGCGGCCGGGTACGGGTAGCCGGGTAGGCCGTGAGTCTCTGGTGAGTCACCGTGATTGTCACTCATTTCCCAACGTCTTGTCTCTTCTCACAGTTCAAGTTCCTAGAATCAACCCACCCGCGCCTGCAACGTGGCTTCATCCCAGAGGTCGCCATCGGGTACCCGTAGCCTTACCCTACCCGATACCCGGCCGGGTACGGGTAGCCGGGTATCGGGTAGGGTACGGGTACCTGATTGCGACCCTGGTACGGCCGGGTACGGGTAAGGAATCAAAACCCGTTTCCGACCTCTGTCGAACGCTCACTGCGGAGGAGGAGAGGCTGCCACTCCTCTGTCGGGAGCTGGACCGGTACCGCCTGGATCTCTGTGGCATTCGGGAGGTCCGGTGGACCGGCTCTGGCTCCTGCCACCGTGAGGGGTGGACAGTCCTCTACTCGGGGCAGGAGACTGCCAAACAACAGGGAGTGGCTCTTCTTCTGAATTAAATAATGAAGGGGGCGTGGGAGCGTGGCGGTGAGGTGTGGGAAGCTGTAAGCCCCAGGCTACTTTGGGCTCGCCTTCCCATCAACCGGAGGCGAGGAGTGGTGGTCGCTCACTCAAACACTCACTCACACACTCACTCATACACTCACACACTCACTCACTCATACACTCACACACTCACTCATACACTCACTCACTCAAACACTCACTCACTCACACTCACTCAAACACTCACTCACACACTCACTCAAACACTCACTCACACACTCACTCATACACTCACACACTCACTCACTCATACACTCACTCACTCAAACACTCACTCACTCACACTCACTCAAACACTCACTCACACACTCACTCAAACACTCACTCACTCACACACTCACTCATACACTCACTCACTCATACACACTCACTCACTCACACACTCACTCACTCACTCATACACTCACTCACTCACACACTCACTCATACACTCATACACTCACTCATACACTCACTCACTCACACACTCACTCACTCACTCATACACTCACTCACTCACACACTCACTCATACACTCATACACTCATACACTCACTCATACACTCACTCACTCATACACTCACTCACTCACTCATACACTCACTCACTCACTCACACACTCACTCACTCATACACTCATACACTCACTCACTCATACACTCACTCACTCATACACTCATACACTCACTCACTCATACACTCACTCACTCACTCACACACTCACACACTCACTCATACACTCATACACTCACTCACTCACTCATACACTCACTCACTCATACACTCACTCATACACTCACTCACTCATACACTCACTCATACACTCACTCATACACTCACTCACTCATACACTCACTCACTCACTCATACACTCACTCACTCATACACTCACTCATACACTCACTCATACACTCACTCACTCATACACTCACTCACTCATACACTCACTCACTCACTCATACACTCACTCACTCACTCATACACTCACTCACTCACTCATACACTCACTCATACACTCACTCACTCACTCATACACTCACTCACTCACTCATACACTCACTCACTCACTCATACACTCACTCACTCACTCATACACTCACTCATACACTCACTCACTCATACACTCACTCACTCATACACTCACTCATGCACTCACTCATACACTCACTCATACACTCACTCACTCATACACTCACTCATACACTCACTCACTCACTCATACACTCACTCATACACTCACTCATACACTCACTCACTCATACACTCACTCATACACTCACTCATACACTCACTCACTCATACACTCATACACTCACTCATACACTCACTCACTCATACACTCACTCACTCATACACTCACTCACCCACTCATACACTCACTCACTCATACACTCACTCATACACTCACTCACTCATACACTCACTCACTCATACACTCACTCACTCACTCATACACTCACTCACTCACTCATACACTCACTCACTCATACACTCTCACTCATTCACTCACTCACTCATTCACTCACTCACTCATACACTCTCTCATACACTCACTCTCTCATACACTCACTCATACACTCACTCACTCATTCACTCCCTCACTCATTCACTCACTCACTCACTCATACACTCACTCACTCATTCACTCACTCACTCACTCATACACTCACTCATACACTCACTCATACACTCACTCACTCATACACTCACTCACTCATACACTCACTCACTCACTCATACACTCACTCACTCACTCATACACTCACTCACTCATACACTCACTCACTCACTCATACACTCACTCACTCACTCATACACTCACTCACTCACTCATACACTCACTCACTCATACTCACTCACTCACTCATACACTCTCACTCATTCACTCACTCACTCATTCACTCACTCACTCATACACTCACTCACTCACTCATACACTCACTCACTCATACACTCACTCACTCACTCATACACTCACTCACTCATACACTCACTCATACACTCACTCACTCATACACTCACTCACTCATACACTCACTCACTCATACTCACTCACTCACTCATACACTCTCACTCATTCACTCACTCACTCATTCACTCACTCATACACTCACTCACACACTCACTCATTCACTCACTCATACACTCACTCACTCATACACTCACTCATACACTCACTCACTCACTCATACACTCACTCTCACACTGCTGGATGGATCCATCACCAAGTATAAATATAAAGTTTTGTTCGCAACGAAAAATCTACAAAGTTTAATTTGTTAACTAATAACCACATACGTTGCACACTTAACATCATCGTCATCATCGTCACAATCATCGTCATCACCACAACCACGATTATTCACCACCCCCACCATCACCCCCAGCACCCCCAGCACCCCCACCACCCCCACCACCACCACCATCACCACCCCCACCACCCCCACCACCACCACCATCACCACCCCCACCATCACCACCCCCACCACCCCCACCATCACCACCCCCACCATCACCACCCCCACCACCACCACCACCACCACCCCCACCATCACCACCCCCACCACCACCCCCACCATCACCACCCCCACCACCACCCCCACCACCATCACCACCCCCACCATCACCCCCAGCACCACCACCCCCACCACCACCCCCACCACCATCACCACCCCAACCACCACCCCCACCATCACCCCCACCACCATCACCACCCCCACCATCACCCCCAGCACCACCACCCCCACCACCACCCCCCACCACCACCCCCACCACCACCATCACCCCCACCATCACCACCCCCACCATCACCACCACCACCCCCACCATCACCCCCACCATCACCACCCCCACCATCACCATCACCACCCCAACCACCACCACCCCCACCACCACCACCCCCACCACCACCCCCACCATCACCACCCCCACCACCCCCACCATCACCACCCCCCACCACCACCCCCACCATCACCACCCCCACCACCACCCCCACCATCACCCCCACCATCACCACCCCCACCATCACCCCCACCATCACCACCCCCACCATCACCACCCCCACCATCACCACCACCACCCCCACCATCACCCCCACCATCACCACCCCCACCATCACCATCACCACCCCCACCACCACCACCCCCACCACCACCCCCACCACCACCCCCACCATCACCACCCCCACCACCACCATCACCACCCCCACCCCCACCATCACCACCCCCACCCCCACCATCACCCCCACCATCACCACCCCCACCATCACCACCACCACCCCCACCATCACCCCCACCATCACCACCCCCACCATCACCATCACCACCCCAACCACCACCACCCCCACCACCACCACCCCCACCACCACCCCCCACCATCACCACCCCCACCACCCCCCACCATCACCACCCCCACCACCACCCCCACCATCACCACCCCCACCACCACCCCCACCATCACCCCCACCATCACCACCCCCACCATCACCCCCACCATCACCACCCCCACCATCACCACCCCCACCATCACCACCACCACCCCCACCATCACCCCCACCATCACCACCCCCACCATCACCATCACCACCCCCACCACCACCACCCCCACCACCACCCCCACCACCACCCCCACCACCACCCCCACCATCACCACCCCCACCACCACCACCCCCACCATCACCACCCCAACCACCACCACCCCCACCACCACCACCCCCACCACCACCCCCACCATCACCACCCCCACCACCCCCACCATCACCACCCCCACCACCACCCCCACCATCACCACCCCCACCACCACCCCCACCATCACCCCCACCATCACCACCCCCACCATCACCCCCACCATCACCACCCCCACCATCACCACCCCCACCATCACCACCACCACCCCCACCATCACCCCCACCATCACCACCCCCACCATCACCATCACCACCCCCACCACCACCACCCCCACCACCACCCCCACCACCACCCCCACCATCACCACCCCCACCACCACCACCCCCACCATCACCACCCCCACCACCACCCCCACCATCACCACCCCCACCATCACCACCCCCACCATCACCACCCCCACCATCACCACCCCCACCATCACCACCCCCACCATCACCACCCCCACCACCCCCACCACCATCACCACCCCCACCATCACCACCCCCACCATCACCACCCCCACCATCACCACCCCCACCATCACCACCCCCACCATCACCACCATCACCACCCCCACCATCACCACCCCCACCACCCCCACCATCACCACCCCCACCACCCCCACCATCACCACCCCCACCATCACCACCATCACCACCCCCACCATCACCACCCCCACCACCCCCACCATCACCACCCCACCACCCCCACCATCACCACCCCCACCATCACCACCATCACCACCCCCACCACCACCCCCACCATCACCACCCCCACCATCACCACCATCACCACCCCCACCATCACCACCCCCACCACCCCCACCATCACCACCCCCACCACCCCCACCATCACCACCCCCACCATCACCACCATCACCACCCCCACCACCACCCCCACCATCACCACCCCCACCATCACCACCATCACCACCCCCACCACCACCCCCACCATCACCACCCCCACCATCACCACCATCACCACCCCCACCATCACCACCCCCACCATCACCACCTCCACCATCACCACCCCCACCACCACCATCACCACCCCCACCACCACCCCCACCATCACCACCACCCCCACCATCACCACCCCCATCACCACCACCACCCCCATCACCACCACCCCCACCATCACCACCCCCACCACCACCACCCCCACCATCACCACCCCCACCATCACCACCCCCACCATCACCACCCCCACCATCACCACCTCCACCATCACCACCCCCACCCCCACCATCACCACCACCCCCACCATCACCACCCCCATCACCACCACCACCCCCATCACCACCACCCCCACCACCACCCCCACCATCACCACCCCCACCACCACCACCCCCACCACCACCCCCACCATCACCACCCCCACCATCACCACCCCCACCATCACCACCATCACCACCACCACCCCCATCACCACCACCACCCCCATCACCACCACCACCCCCACCATCACCACCCCCATCACCCCCAGCACCCCCACCATCACCACCCCCACCATCACCACCCCCACCATCACCACCCCCACCATCACCACCATCACCACCCCCACCCCCATCATCACCACCCCCACCACCCCCACCACCCCCACCATCACCACCCCCACCACCACCACCCCCACCATCACCACCCCCACCACCACCACACCCACCATCACCACCCCCACCACCACCCCCACCATCACCACCCCCACCATCACCACCCCCACCATCACCACCCCCACCATCACCACCCCCACCATCACCACCATCACCACCCCCACCACCACCCCCACCATCACCACCCCCACCATCACCACCCCCACCATCACCACCCCCACCATCACCACCCCCACCATCACCACCCCCACCATCACCACCCCCACCACCACCATCACCACCCCCACCACCACCCCCACCATCACCACCACCCCCACCATCACCACCCCCATCACCACCACCACCCCCATCACCACCACCACCATCACCACCCCCACCATCACCCCCAGCACCCCCACCGTCACCACCCCCACCATCACCACCCCCATCACCACCACCACCCCCACCCCCACCACCACCCCCACCACCATCACCACCCCCACCACCCCCACCATCACCCCCAGCACCCCCACCATCACCACCCCCAATCACCACCCCCACCATCACCACCACCATCACCACCCCCACCACCCCCACCATCACCACCCCCACCCCCATCACCACCACCACCCCCACCATCACCACCCCCATCACCTCCACCACCCCCACCATCACCACCCCCACCACCACCCCCACCATCACCACCACCCCCACCATCACCACCCCCACCATCACCACCCCCATCACCACCACCACCATCACCACCCCCACCATCACCCCCAGCACCCCCACCATCACCACCCCCACCATCACCACCCCCATCACCACCACCACCCCCACCATCACCACCCCCACCACCACCCCCACCACCACCCCCACCATCACCACCACCCCCACCATCACCACCATCACCCCCAGCACCACCACCACCACCCCCATCACCACCACCACCCCCACTGCTCTCCCCGTGTCACGGCTCTTCAAGCGTCCTCAGCAGCTCAGCCAGAACTACACACAGAGAGAGAGAGTGGGTTAGTGGGTGGGTGAGTGAGTGGGTGGGTTAGTGGGTGGGTGAGTGGGTGGGTGAGTGGGTGGGTTAGTGGGTGGGTGAGTGAGTGGGTGGGTTAGTGGGTGGGTGAGTGGGTGGGTTAGTGGGTGGGTGAGTGGGTGGGTTAGTGGGTGGGTGAGTGAGTGGGTGGGTTAGTGGGTGGGTGGGTGGGTGGGTGGGTGGGTGAGTGGGTGGGTGGGTGAGTGGGTGGGTGGGTGGGTGGGTTAGTGGGTGGGTGAGTGAGTGGGTGGGTTAGTGGGTGGGTGAGTGGGTGGGTTAGTGGGTGGGTGAGTGGGTGGGTTAGTGGGTGGGTGAGTGAGTGGGTGGGTTAGTGGGTGGGTGAGTGGGTGGGTTAGTGGGTGGGTGAGTGGGTGGGTTAGTGGGTGGGTGAGTGAGTGGGTGGGTTAGTGGGTGGGTGGGTGGGTGGGTGAGTGGGTGGGTGGGTGAGTGGGTGGGTGGGTGGGTGGGTTAGTGGGTGGGTGAGTGAGTGGGTGGGTTAGTGGGTGGGTGAGTGAGTGGGTGGGTTAGTGGGTGGGTGAGTGAGTGGGTGGGTTGGTGGGTGGGTGAGTGGGTGGGTGGGTGAGTGGGTGGGTGAGTGGGTGGGTGGGTGGGTGGGTGAGTGAGTGAGTGGGTGAGTGGGTGGGTGGGTGGGTGAGTGGGTGAGTGGGTGAGTGAGTGAGTGGGTGAGTGAGTGGGTGGGTGAGTCGGTGAGTAAATGGGTGGGTGAGTAAGTGGATGGATGAGCAAGTGATGGATGGGTGAGTGGGTGGGTGAGTGGTGATGACGATGACGCTGATGATGACGACGATGGTGATGAAGACAACGCAGCTTTCCCCGCACCGTCACACATCGTCACGCTGTAGTGGGTGGGTTGGTGGGTGAGTGGGTGAGTGTATGAGTGAGTGGGTGGGTGAGTGGGTGAGTGTATGAGTGAGTGAGTGGGTGGGTGGGTGGGTGGGTGAGTGGGTGAGTGTATGAGTGAGTGGGTGGGTGAGTGGGTGAGTGTATGAGTGAGTGAGTGGGTGAGTGGGTGGGTGGGTGGGTGAGTGGGTGAGTGGGTGGGTGAGTGAGTGGGTGGGTGAGTGAGTGAGTGTATGAGTGAGTGGGTGGGTGGGTGAGTGGGTGGGTGAGTAAGTGAGTGTATGAGTGAGTGGGTGGGTGAGTGGGTGGGTGAGTGGGTGGGTGAGTCGGTGTGTGGGTGAGTGGGTGAGTGAGTGAGTGGGTGAGTGGGTGAGTGAGTGGGTGGGTGAGTGAGTGAGTGAGTGAGTGGGTTAGTGAGTGGGTGAGTGAGTGAGTGAGTGGTTGAGTGGGTGAGTGAGTGAGTGGGTGAGTGGGTGAGTGAGTGAGTGGGTGGGTGAGCCGGTGAGCAAGTGATGGATGAGTGAGTGGGTGAGTGAGTGAGTGAGTGGGTGGGTGGGTGGGTGAGCCGGTGAGTGAGTGGGTGAGTGAGTGGGTGAGTGAGTGGGTGAGTGGGTGAGTGAGTGAGTGAGTGGGTGAGTGGGTGAGTGGGTGAGTGAGTGAGTGAGTGGGTGGGTGAGCCGGTGAGCAAGTGATGGATGAGTGAGTGGGTGAGTGAGTGGGTGAGTGAGTGAGTGAGTGGGTGGGTGGGTGGGTGAGCCGGTGAGTGAGTGGGTGAGTGGGTGGGTGAGTGGGTGAGTGGGTGGGTGAGTGATGACGATGATTATGGCGACGAAGACACCACAGCCTTCCACGCACCGTCACACATCGTCACGCTGTAGCTCCATCGCTCCGCCGCCAACAGCGGCAGGCAGACGCGGCCATCTTGGTATACAGCCGGGTTGTCCAGCAGCAGCTGCTGATGATGCTGCTGATGCTGCTGCTGCTGATGATGATCATCATCATCATGATGAGGAGGAGGAGGAGGAGGCAAACGAATCTCCGGAGGAACGTGCGGGAAGTCGGCCGGAAATCGAACTTCAACGCAGACATCCTGGCCACGCTGAGACCCGCAGAGACGCACACAGACTCATGGAGACCCACAGAGACTCACAACACAGAGACCCACAGACTCACCACACAGAGACCCACAGACTCACCACACAGAGACCCACAGACTCACAACACAGAGACCCACAGACTCACCACACAGAGACCCACAGACTCACCACACAGAGACCCACAGACTCACCACATAGAGACCCACAGACTCACAACACAGAGACCCACAGACTCACCACACAGAGACCCACAGACTCACCACACAGACTCACCACACAGAGACCCACAGACTCACCACACAGACTCACCACACAGAGACCCACAGACTCACCACACAGAGACCCACAGACTCACCACACAGAGACCCACAGACTCACCACACAGACTCACCACACAGAGACCCACAGACTCACCACACAGAGACCCACAGACTCACCACACAGAGACCCACAGACTCACCACAGAGACCCACAGACTCACCACACAGAGACCCACAGACTCACCACACAGAGACCCACAGACTCACACAGAGACCCACAGACTCACCACACAGAGACCCACAGACTCACTCACACAGAGACCCACAGACTCACAGAGACCCACAGACTCATGGAGACCCACAGAGACTCACAACACAGAGACCCATAGACTCACCACACAGAGACCCACAGACTCACCACACAGAGACCCACAGACTCACCACACAGAGACCCACAAACTCACTCACACAGAGACCCACAGACTCACCACACAGAGACCCACAGACTCACCACACAGACTCACCACACAGAGACCCACAGACTCACCACACAGAGACCCACAGACTCACAACACAGAGACCCACAGACTCACCACACAGAGACCCACAAACTCACTCACACAGAGACCCACAGACTCACCACATAGAGACCCACAGACTCACCACACAGAGACCCACAGACTCACCACACAGAGACCCACAGACTCACCACACAGAGACCCACAGACTCACCACACAGAGACCCACAGACTCACCACACAGAGACCCACAGACTCACACTCACAGAGACCCACAGACTCACCACACAGAGACCCACAGACTCACCACACAGAGACCCACAGACTCACCACACAGAGACCCACAGACTCACCACACAGAGATCCACAGACTCACCACACAGAGACCCACAGACTCACCACACAGAGACCCACAGACTCACTCACACAGAGACCCACAGACTCACTCACACAGAGACCCACAGACTCACCACACAGAGACCCACAGACTCACCACACAGAGACCCACAGACTCACCACACAGAGACCCACAGACTCACCACACAGAGACCCACAGACTCACCACACAGAGACCCACAGACTCACCACACAGAGACCCACAGACTCACTCACACAGAGACCCACAGACTCACCACACAGAGACCCACAGACTCACTCACACAGAGACCCACAGACTCACTCACACAGAGACCCACAGACTCACCACACAGAGACCCACAAACTCACTCACACAGAGACCCACAGACTCACCACACAGAGACCCACAGACTCACCACACAGAGACCCACAGACTCACCACACAGAGACCCACAGACTCACCACACAGAGACCCACAGACTCACCACACAGAGACCCACAGACTCACACTCACAGAGACCCACAGACTCACCACACAGAGACCCACAGACTCACCACACAGAGACCCACAGACTCACCACACAGAGACCCACAGACTCACCACACAGAGACCCACAGACTCACCACACAGAGACCCACAGACTCACTCACACAGAGACCCACAGACTCACTCACACAGAGACCCACAGACTCACCACACAGAGACCCACAGACTCACCACACAGAGACCCACAGACTCACCACACAGAGACCCACAGACTCACCACACAGAGACCCACAGACTCACCACACAGAGACCCACAGACTCACCACACAGAGACCCACAGACTCACCACACAGAGACCCACAGACTCACTCACACAGAGACCCACAGACTCACCACACACAGACCCACAGACTCACTCACACAGAGACCCACAGACTCACTCACACAGAGACCCACAGACTCACCACACAGAGACCCACAGACTCACTCACACAGAGACCCACAGACTCACCACACAGAGACCCACAGACTCACTCACACAGAGACCCACAGACTCACCACACAGAGACCCACAGACTCACCACACAGAGACACACAGACTCACCACACAGAGACCCACAGAGACTCATGGAGACCCACAGAGACTCATGGAGACCCACACAGACCCACAGAGACCCACAGACTCACAGAGACCCATAGACTCACAGAGACACATAGACTCACAGAGACCCACAGACTCACAACACAGAGACACAGACAGAGACCCACATACTCATGGAGACCCACAGACTCACCACACAGAGACCCACAGACTCAACACACAGAGACCCACAGACTCACAACACAGAGACCCACAGACTCACTCAGAGACCCACAGACTCACCACACAGAGACCCACAGACTCACCACACAGAGACCCACAGACTCATGGAGACCCACAGACTCACCACACAGAGACCCACAGACTCACTCAGACAGAGACCCACAGACTCACCACACAGAGACCCACAGACTCACAACACAGAGACCCACAGACTCACAACACAGAGACCCACAGACTCACCACACAGAGATCCACAGACTCACTCACACAGAGACCCACAAACTCACTCACACAGAGACCCACAGACTCACACAGAGACCCACAGACTCACCACATAGAGACCCACAGACTCACTCACACAGAGACCCACAGACTCACCACACAGAGACCCACAGACTCACTCACACAGAGACCCACAGACTCACTCACACAGACACCCACAGACTCACCACACAGAGACCCACAGACTCGCCACACAGAGACCCACAGACTCACCACACAGAGACCCATAGACTCACCACAGAGACCCACAGACTCACCACACAGAGACCCACAGACTCACTCACACAGAGACCCACAGACTCACCACAGAGACCCACAGACTCACTCACACAGAGACCCATAGACTCACCACAGAGACCCACAGACTCACCACAGAGACCCACAGACTCACCACACAGAGACCCACAGACTCACTCACACAGAGACCCACAGACTCATCACACAGAGACCCACAGACTCACCACACAGAGACTCACCACACAGAGACTCACCACACAGACTCACCACACAGAGACCCACAGACTCACCACACAGACTCACCACACAGAGACAGACTCACCACACAGACTCACCACACAGACTCACCACACGGAGACCCACAGACTCACCACACAGACTCACCACACAGAGACCCACAGACTCACCACACAGAGACCCACAGACTCACCACACAGAGACCCACTGACTCACCACACAGACTCACCACACAGACTCACCACACAGAGACCCACAGACTCACCACACAGAGACCCATAGACTCACCACACAGAGACAGACTCACCACACAGACTCACCACACAGACTCACCACACGGAGACCCACAGACTCACCACACAGAGACCCACAGACTCACCACACAGAGACCCACAGACTCACCACACAGAGACCCACAGACTCACCACACAGAGACCCACAGACTCACTCACACAGAGACCCACAGACTCACCACACAGAGACCCACAGACTCACCACACAGAGACCCACAGACTCACCACACAGAGACCCACAGACTCACCACACAGAGACCCACAGACTCACCACACAGAGACCCACAGACTCACCACACAGAGACCCACAGACTCACCACACAGAGACCCACAGACTCACAACACAGAGACCCACAGACTCACCACACAGAGACCCACAGACTCACCACACAGAGACCCACAGACTCACCACATAGAGACCCACAGACTCACAACACAGAGACCCACAGACTCACCACACAGAGACCCACAGACTCACCACACAGACTCACCACACAGAGACCCACAGACTCACCACACAGACTCACCACACAGAGACCCACAGACTCACCACACAGAGACCCACAGACTCACCACACAGAGACCCACAGACTCACCACACAGACTCACCACACAGAGACCCACAGACTCACCACACAGAGACCCACAGACTCACCACACAGAGACCCACAGACTCACCACAGAGACCCACAGACTCACCACACAGAGACCCACAGACTCACCACACAGAGACCCACAGACTCACACAGAGACCCACAGACTCACCACACAGAGACCCACAGACTCACTCACACAGAGACCCACAGACTCACAGAGACCCACAGACTCATGGAGACCCACAGAGACTCACAACACAGAGACCCATAGACTCACCACACAGAGACCCACAGACTCACCACACAGAGACCCACAGACTCACCACACAGAGACCCACAAACTCACTCACACAGAGACCCACAGACTCACCACACAGAGACCCACAGACTCACCACACAGACTCACCACACAGAGACCCACAGACTCACCACACAGAGACCCACAGACTCACAACACAGAGACCCACAGACTCACCACACAGAGACCCACAAACTCACTCACACAGAGACCCACAGACTCACCACATAGAGACCCACAGACTCACCACACAGAGACCCACAGACTCACCACACAGAGACCCACAGACTCACCACACAGAGACCCACAGACTCACCACACAGAGACCCACAGACTCACCACACAGAGACCCACAGACTCACACTCACAGAGACCCACAGACTCACCACACAGAGACCCACAGACTCACCACACAGAGACCCACAGACTCACCACACAGAGACCCACAGACTCACCACACAGAGATCCACAGACTCACCACACAGAGACCCACAGACTCACCACACAGAGACCCACAGACTCACTCACACAGAGACCCACAGACTCACTCACACAGAGACCCACAGACTCACCACACAGAGACCCACAGACTCACCACACAGAGACCCACAGACTCACCACACAGAGACCCACAGACTCACCACACAGAGACCCACAGACTCACCACACAGAGACCCACAGACTCACCACACAGAGACCCACAGACTCACTCACACAGAGACCCACAGACTCACCACACAGAGACCCACAGACTCACTCACACAGAGACCCACAGACTCACTCACACAGAGACCCACAGACTCACCACACAGAGACCCACAAACTCACTCACACAGAGACCCACAGACTCACCACACAGAGACCCACAGACTCACCACACAGAGACCCACAGACTCACCACACAGAGACCCACAGACTCACCACACAGAGACCCACAGACTCACCACACAGAGACCCACAGACTCACACTCACAGAGACCCACAGACTCACCACACAGAGACCCACAGACTCACCACACAGAGACCCACAGACTCACCACACAGAGACCCACAGACTCACCACACAGAGACCCACAGACTCACCACACAGAGACCCACAGACTCACTCACACAGAGACCCACAGACTCACTCACACAGAGACCCACAGACTCACCACACAGAGACCCACAGACTCACCACACAGAGACCCACAGACTCACCACACAGAGACCCACAGACTCACCACACAGAGACCCACAGACTCACCACACAGAGACCCACAGACTCACCACACAGAGACCCACAGACTCACCACACAGAGACCCACAGACTCACCACACAGAGACCCACAGACTCACTCACACAGAGACCCACAGACTCACCACACACAGACCCACAGACTCACTCACACAGAGACCCACAGACTCACTCACACAGAGACCCACAGACTCACCACACAGAGACCCACAGACTCACTCACACAGAGACCCACAGACTCACCACACAGAGACCCACAGACTCACTCACACAGAGACCCACAGACTCACCACACAGAGACCCACAGACTCACCACACAGAGACACACAGACTCACCACACAGAGACCCACAGAGACTCATGGAGACCCACAGAGACTCATGGAGACCCACACAGACCCACAGAGACCCACAGACTCACAGAGACCCATAGACTCACAGAGACACATAGACTCACAGAGACCCACAGACTCACAACACAGAGACACACACAGAGACCCACATACTCATGGAGACCCACAGACTCACCACACAGAGACCCACAGACTCAACACACAGAGACCCACAGACTCACAACACAGAGACCCACAGACTCACTCAGAGACCCACAGACTCACCACACAGAGACCCACAGACTCACCACACAGAGACCCACAGACTCATGGAGACCCACAGACTCACCACACAGAGACCCACAGACTCACTCAGACAGAGACCCACAGACTCACCACACAGAGACCCACAGACTCACAACACAGAGACCCACAGACTCACAACACAGAGACCCACAGACTCACCACACAGAGATCCACAGACTCACTCACACAGAGACCCACAAACTCACTCACACAGAGACCCACAGACTCACACAGAGACCCACAGACTCACCACATAGAGACCCACAGACTCACTCACACAGAGACCCACAGACTCACCACACAGAGACCCACAGACTCACTCACACAGAGACCCACAGACTCACTCACACAGACACCCACAGACTCACCACACAGAGACCCACAGACTCGCCACACAGAGACCCACAGACTCACCACACAGAGACCCATAGACTCACCACAGAGACCCACAGACTCACCACACAGAGACCCACAGACTCACTCACACAGAGACCCACAGACTCACCACAGAGACCCACAGACTCACCACACAAAGACCCACAGACTCACTCACACAGAGACCCATAGACTCACCACAGAGACCCACAGACTCACCACAGAGACCCACAGACTCACCACACAGAGACCCACAGACTCACTCACACAGAGA
>NW_027621528.1:0-41366 GCF_964198595.1 Lampetra fluviatilis | reverse complement strand
TAGGGGGTCCCCTCTCTCTCTAGGGGGTCCCCTCTCTCTAGGGGGTTCCTCTCTCTCTAGGGGGTCCCCTCTCTCTAGGGGGTTCCTCTCTCTCTAGGGGGTCCCCCCTCTCTCTAGGGGGTCCCCCTCTCTCTAGGGGGTCCCCTCTCTCTAGGGGGTCCCCTCTCTCTCTAAGGGGTCCCCTCTCTCTCTAGGGGGTCCTCTCTCTAGGGGTCCCCTCTCTCTCTAGGGGGTCCCCTCTCTCTAGGGGGTCCCCTCTCTCTAGGGGGTCCCTCTCTCTCTAGGGGGTCCCCTCTCTCTAGGGGGTCCCCTATCTCTCTAGGGGACCCCTCTCTCTCTAGGGGGTCCCTCTCTCTCTAGGGGGTCCCCTCTCTCTCTAGGGGGTCCCTCTCTCTCTCGGGGGTCCCTCTCTCTCTAGGGGGTCCCCTCTCTCTAGAGGGTCCCCTCTCTCTCTAGGGGGTCCCCTCTCTCTCTAGGGGGTCCCTCTCTCTCTAGGGGACCCCTCTCTCTCTAGGGGGTCCCTCTCTCTCTAGGGGACCCCTCTCTCTCTAGGGGGTCCCTCTCTCTCTAGGGGGTCCCTCTCTCTAGGGGGTCCCTCTCTCTCTAGGGGGTCCCTCTCTATCTAGGGGGTCCCCTCTCTCTCTAGGGGGTCCCCTCTCTCTAGGGGGACCCTCTCTCTAGGGGGTCCCTCTCTCTCTAGGGGACCCCTCTCTCTCTAGGGGGTCCCTCTCTCTCTAGGGGACCCCTCTCTCTCTAGGGGGTCCCTCTCTCTCTATGGGACCCCTCTCTCTCTAGGGGGTCCCTCTCTCTCTAGGGGGTCCCTCTCTCTCTAGGGGGTCCCTCTCTCTCTAGGGGGTCCCTCTCTATCTAGGGGGTCCCCTCTCTCTCTAGGGGGTCCCCTCTCTCTAGGGGGACCCTCTCTCTTTAGGGGGTCCCTCTCTCTCTAGGGGGTCCCCCCTGCCCCCCCCCCGTCCCCCCACAGCTGCGGGCACGCGCTCGGGACTTGGGCAAAATGGCGAGCGGCGTGACGCCTCAGCCCCGCCCCCTTCCCCAATGGCCCCGCCCACCACCGTGGCCCCGCCCCCTTCTCTAATGGCCCCGCCCACCGCCATGGCCACGCCCCCTCATCACATGCCCCCCCACCACAACAGCCCCGCCCCCGCGGCAGTGATAATCGGCGCGCGCACGCGGGGCCAGCCAGAGACAAAGGTGGCCCAGGTAGCGCCTCGCGTGGGAGTGGAGCGGGGAAACTAGCTGGGAGCAGCCCCAGTCTCTCTACAAGCCCGACCGCCTTTGTCTCGATACACACACCTCGATACACACAGACACACTACACTACATACACACACTACACACTACACTACATACACACACTACACACTACACTACATACACAGACACACACTACACACACACACACCTCGATACACATAGACACACACCTCGATACCCACACTACACACTACACTACATACACACTACACACACACACACAGACACACACAGACACACACTACACACTACATACAGACACACACCTCGATACCCACACTACACACACACACTACACACTACACTACACACACAGACACACACAAACACACACTACACACTACATACAGACACACACCTCGATACACACCTCGATACACACACTACACACTACATACAGACACACACACTACACTACACACACTACACTACACACACCACACACACACACTACACATACTACATACACACAGACACACTACACACACACTACACTACATACACACAGACACACTACACACACACACTACACACACTACACACACACACTACACACAGACACACTACACACACACTACACACACACTACACACACACACTACACACAGACACACACAGACACACACACACTACACACAGACACACACAGACACACACAGACACACACTACACACACACTACACACACACTACACACACACTACACACACACTACACACACACACTACACACCACACACACACTACACACACACTACACACACTACACACACTACACACAGACACACACTACACACCACACACAGACACACACTACACACACTCACTACACACTACACACACTCACTACACACTACATACACCCTACACACACTCACTACACACTACATACACCCTACACACTACATACACACTACACACAGACACACACTACACACAGACACACACTACACACAGACACTACACAGACACACACAGACACACACACAAACACACACTACACACACACCTCTATAATACACTACACACGTCCACAGACACACTACACACAGACACACACTACACACAGACATACACACTACACACATACACACACTACACACAGACACACACATACATACAGACACCCACTACACACAGACACATACACTACACACAGACACACACATACACACAGACACATACACACACATACACACACACACTACACACAGACACACCTCTATACACACACTACACACAGACACACGCACACAGTCACACCTCAAGACAGCCAGAGACAAAGGTGGCCCAGGTAGCGCCTCGCGTGGGAGTGGAGCGGGGAAACTAGCTGGGAGCAGCCCCAGTCTCTCTACAAGCCCGACCGCCTTTGTCTCGATACACACACCTCGATACACACAGACACACTACACTACATACACACACTACACACTACACTACATACACACACTACACACTACACTACATACACAGACACACACTACACACACACACACCTCGATACACATAGACACACACCTCGATACCCACACTACACACTACACTACATACACACTACACACACACACAGACACACACAGACACACACTACACACTACATAGAGACACACACCTCGATACCCACACTACACACACACTACACACTACACTACACACACAGACACACACAGACACACACTACACACTACATACACACACCTCGATACACACCTCGATACACACACTACACACTACATACAGACACACACACTACACTACACACACTACACTACACACACCACACACACACACTACACATACTACATACACACAGGCACACTACACACACACTACACTACATACACACAGACACACTACACACACACTACACTACATACACACAGACACACTACACACACACACTACACACACTACACACAGACACACTACACACAGACACACTACACACACACACTACACACACTACACACACACACTACACACACACACACAGACACACAGACACACACACACTACACACAGACACACACAGACACACACTACACACACACACTACATACACACTACACACACACACACTACACACACTACACACACACTACACACACACTACACACTAAACACACACTACACACTACACACACACTACACACACACTACACACACACACCACACACCACACACACACCACACACACACTACACACACACTACACACACTACACACAGACACACACTACACACCACACACACTACACACAGACACACACTACACACACTCACTACACACTACACACACTCACTACACACTACATACACCCTACACACACTCACTACACACTACATACACCCTACACACTACATACACTCACTACACACTACATACACCCTACACACTACATACACACTAACACACACTACACACAGACACTACACAGACACACACAGACACACACACAAACACACACAAACACACACTACACACACACCTCTATAATACACTACACACGTCCACAGACACACTACACACAGACACACACTACACACAGACATACACACTACACACATACACACACACTACACACAGACACACACATTACACAAGACACACACATACACAGACACATACACACACTACACACAGACAACAAAGATCCCCCGTATAGCCTTAACAGACTGTAGGGGCAAGTGCTGTTAGCGAGCACCTATGAAGGCCGGAACGGTACACGAGGGGGTGGGTGGCCAGCACCACGCCCGACCGCCTTTGTCTCCCCAGTGGCGATGTTTACACACCGCACCAGGTACTCATTTAAGGCTGAGTCGACCTAGGGGAGGCCCAGGACCGGTTCAGATAATCGTCACTGGTGTTAGCCGTGAGCGGGAATCTAACCCAGGTCGCCAGGTTCATAGCGCAGCGCGCTAACCGCTACACTACCGCTCCCCACTACACACAGACACACACATACATACAGACACCCACTACACACAGACACATACACTACACACAGACACACACACTACACACAGACACACACATACACACAGACACATACACACACATACACACACACACTACACACAGACACATACACACACACACTACACACAGACACACCTCTATACACACACTACACACAGACACACGCACACAGTCACACCTCAAGACACACAGACACACCTCTACACACACACACACACCATAAACACACACACACAGACACACCTCTACACACACACACGCTATAAACACACACACAGACACATGCATGGACATATATACAAAGACCCCCCCCCGTGTAGCCTCTAGCGGACTGTAGGGGCAAGTGCTGTTAGTAGCGAGTAGCAGCAGCGCCTATACACAGACAAAGATCCCCCGTGTAGCCTCTAGCAGACTGTAGGGGCAAGTGCTGTTAGTAGCGAGTAGCAGCAGCGCCTATACACAGACAAAGATCCCCCGTGTAGCCTCTAACAGACTGTAGGGGCAAGTGATGTTGGTATCGAGTAGCAGCACCTATACACAGACAAAGATCCCCCATGTAGCCTCTAACAGACTGTAGGGGCAAGTGCTGTTAGTAGCGAGTAGCAGCACCTATTGGCGATGATTACACACAGACACATTAACACAGACACGTACACACAGACACGTACACACAAGTACACACAGACACACACAAGTACACACACAAGTACACACACAAGTAAACACAAACACAAGACACATACACACACAAGTACACACACAAGTACACACAGACATACGTACTAAGACACAATTACAAAGACCCCCCCCCCCCCCGTGTAGCCTCTAACAGACTGTAGGGGCAAGTGCTGTTGGTATCGAGTAGCAGCACCTATACACAGACAAAGATCCCCCGTGTAGCCTCTAACAGACTGTAGTGGCGATGTTTACTGCACACCGCTACACCAGGCACAGTTCTCATTTGAGGCTGAGTCGACCTAGGAGGGAAAGTCCCAGGACCGGTTCAGATCTTCATACACACGCGTACAAGTTGCTGTACATGCGTTCGTGCACACACATAAGGAGTGGTGGCGCAGCGGTTAGCGTCACTGCGGAGTCCCGGGTTCGATTCACCACGGCGCGCTGACGACTTATGCGAACCGGTCCCAAGCCTCAAGATAAAACATCGTCAGTGGGGATAAGTTGCAACTACCCCCATATTGTGTGCATGGGTGGGTGAGTGTGGGTGGGTGAGTGTGGGTGGGTGAGTGTGGGTGGGTGGGTGAGTGTGGGTGGGTGAGTGAGTGTGGGTGGGTGAGTGTGGGTGGGTGAGTGAGTGTGGGTGAGTGAGTGTGGGTGAGTGTGGGTGGGTGAGTGAGTATTGGTGGGTGAGGAACTCACCGATGGGACTTTGTCCAAATATCTGGACAAAGTCCCATTGGTGAGCTCCTCCGGCAGGTAAGGCTGCCTGCATGCCCCGCCACCGCATGCCCAAACAGCTTTTGTTCAGCCGGATCGAGGGGGCTAAACGGGCGCGGCACGGGCTAGAGAAGAGATGGAGTGACGTGGTACAGGAGGACGTGGAGCTGAGTGGACATGCCGATGACTGGTACCGGCGGTGACAAGATCGGCCTCTGTGGAGGAGGCTCGTGAAGGACGCTACTGGGCAGTTGGAGGCAGTCGCCCTCCAACAACAACGGAGGGCAGAGGAACGAAGCTCACAACAACGAGCGGAGCGAAGGGTGGCTAAAGCACAGCAAGTTGGCGGAGTAGGGGGCACAGGTCGTGCATCGGCCAGTCTCAGTCAGTCGACCCGTGGCACCTGCTGGGTCTGCCCCGTGACCTCCTGCCAGCGGGCGTTCGACACTTCACGTGACCTCAAGGTGCACATGGCCTGGCACAAGCGTCGTGGTGGCATCACCGCCACTTAGTGGCGAAGCGAATGGCGGTTGTTGTTGTTCTAAGTGGGTGAGTGAATGGATGAGTGGGTGGGTGAGAGAATGGATGGGTGAGTGGGTGAATGGGTGAGTGAATGGGTGAGTGAGTGAGTGGGTGAGTGAGTGGGTGAGTGAGTGGGTGAGTGAATGGATGGATGGATGGGTGAGTGAGTGGGTGAGTGAGTGGGTGAGTGGGTGAGTGAGTGGGTGAGTGGCTGAGTGAGTGAGTGGGTGAGTGTATGAGTGAGTGGGTGAGTGAGTGAGTGGGTGAGTGAGTGAGTGAGTGGGTGAGTGAGTGGTTGAGTGGGTGAGTGGGTGAGTGAGTGAGTGGGTGAGTGAGTGAGTGGGTGAGTGAGTGGTTGAGTGGGTGAGTGAGTGGGTGAGTGAGTGGGTGAGTGAGTGGGTGGGTGAGTGAGTGAGTGGGTGGGTGAGTGAGTGGGTGAGTGAGTGAATGGATGGGTGAGTGTATGAGTGTGGCGAACAGTGGTGTAGCGGTTAGTTCTACGCTGCGCTATGAACCCGGCAACCCGAGTCCGATTCCTGCTCATGGCCAGCACCGGTTCTGATTATCTAAACCGGCCCTGGGCCTCTTCCCCTAGATCGACTCGGCCTCATATGAGTATCTGATGGCCGCATGTAAAAACATCGCCACTAGGGAGACAAAGGCGGCCAGGCGTGGTGCTGACCACCCACCCCCTATGAAGGCCAGTGCTGGCCTTCATCGGTGTTTGCTACTCGCTCACAGCAATTGCCCCGGCAGTCCAGGCTACACGGGGGAGCTTTGTCTGTGTGTGCCCAAGGAGCTTCTGATTGGCCTGAGAGAGGGGGGGGGGCTAAACGGGCTAGAGAGGAGATGGAGTGACGTGGTACAGGAGGACGTAGAGCTGAGTGAACTTGCCGGTGTCAAGATCGGCCTCTGTGGAGGAGGCTCGTGAAGGATGCTACCGGGCCAGTGCCAGGCTAGGTGCACTTTGAGGCGACTGGGCTGAGGGCAGAGGAGCGACGCTCACAACAACGAGCGGAGGAGCCGCCAGGCAGCACAGCAGTCAACCCACCAAGCCTGTCCCGTGACCTCCTGCACCTTGCCTGGCACACTGTCCCTTGACCTCCTGCCAGCAGCGAGCCTTCGACACTTCACGTGGCCACAGAGTGCACGTAGCCTGGCACAGAGGCCGTGGTCACGTCACTGCCACTTAGTGGCGAATAGCGGTTGTTGTATGACTAAGCCCTTCAAGAACCTCACTGGAATTCACATCACCCACTCAGCCATTCTAGAATATCACTAGAATTCACATCACTCACTCAGCCATTCTAGAATATCACTAGAATTCACATCACTCACTCAGCAATTCTGTAACATCACTAGAATTCACATCACTCACTCAACCCTTCTAGAACATCACGATAATTCACATCACTCACTCAGCCCTTCTAGAACATCACGATAATTCACATCACTCACTCAGCCGTTCTGTAAAATCACTAGAATTCACATCACACACTCAGCCCTTCTAGAACATCACTAGAATTCACATCACACACTCAGCCCTTCTAGAACATCACTAGAATTCACATCACTCACTCAGCCCTTCTAGAACATTACTAGAATTCACATCACTCACTCAGCCCTTCTAGAACATCACTAGAATTCACATCAAACACTCAGCCCTTCTAGAACATCACTAGAATTCACATCACTCACTCAGCCCTTCTAGAACATCACTAGAATTCACATCAAACACACAGCCCTTCTAGAACATCACTAGAATTCACATCAAACACTCAGCCCTTCTAGAACATCACTAGAATTCACATCGCTCACTCAGCTCTCTAGCCCAAGAAATCACGAGTATCCTTAGCAGTGTGTAGCACCTATGATGGTTAGAACGATACACGAGGGGGTGGGTTTCCATCACCACGCCCGGCCGCCTTTGTCTCCCCTGTGGCGATGTTTACTACACACCGCACCACATACTTATTTAAGGCTGAGACGACTTAGGGGAGACGCAGCTCCACACACACACCATCACACACACACACACCATCACACACACCATCACACACACCAACACACACACCGTCACACACACCATCACACACACACACAAACCATCACACACACACACCATCACACAAACACACCATCACACAAACACACCATCACACACACACACACCATCACACAAACACCATCACACACACACACACACCATCTCACACACAAACAATCACACACACACACCATCACACACACACACCATCACACACACACACCATCACACACACACACCATCACACACACACACACACCATCACACACACCATCACACACACCATCACACACACACCATCACACACACACACCATCACACACACACACCATCACACACACACCATCACACACACACCATCACACACACCATCACACACACACACCATCACACACACAATATCACACACACCATCACATACACCATCACACACACTATTACACACACACTATCACACACACCATTACACACACACTATCACACACCCACCATCACACACACACACCATCACACACACACACCATCACACACACCATCACACACACTATCACACACACACACTATCACACACACCATCACACACACACACCATCACCCACACACACACACCGTCACACACACCATCACACACACACCACCCAGCCCAGAACACTCTCCCCATCACACTAACACCATTACAACATCAACCCCCACGCCATCACCATGATCCCATCACTCCATCACCCTCTCACCCCATCACCATCACCCCCCACGCCATCACCCCCCACGCCATCACCCCCCATCACCATCACCCCCCATCACCATCACCCCATCACCATCACCCCCCACGCCATCACCATCACCCCCCACGCCATCACCATCACTCACCCATCACTTAGTCCGCTGAGCGCGCGCGGTCGCGCATGCGCACTGACGGGGGCCGCGCACGCGCTCAGAGGCCCCCTCACACACCCGGTAGCCCCGCCCCTCACCACCCCCTCCCCCCCCAGCGCCCCGCCCCTCCTCCCCCAGCGTCCGGCATCAAAATCCGACGCCTCCCAACACGCAGCGGCCCGGGGCCTCCATCCAGCAGTGGACGGAGCGTGGCCGCTGATGACGATGATGACGAAACACCCCCACACACACCCACACACACACGTACACACACACACCCACACACCCCCACACGCCCCCACACACACGCACACAAACACCCACACGCACACCCCCACACACGCACACATACCCCCACACACCCACACACACACATGTATATGTCTACATGTCGACGTGTACACCCACACAACTACACTCCTACGCGACTAAACATCGATATACACCGCACCTCCAATGAGCACGGTTGGCTACGTACGGTGCGAAAGAAGTTCAACACACACACATCAACATACACACCTACACACACACCTACACACACACATCAACATACACACCTACACACACACCTACACACACACATCAACATACACACCTACACACACACCTACACACACACCTACACACACACCTACAAACACACCTACACACACCTACACACACACACCTCGATACACCTCGACACACACCTCGACACACATACACACACACACCTCGACACACATACACACACACCCGCACACACACACACACACCTCGACACACACACACCTCGACACACACACATACACACACACACCCCTCGACAAACACACCCGCACACACACACACACACCTCGACACACACATACATACACACACAGACCTCGACACACACACAGACGTGCCCCCATACAAAGCATCCAGTGACCCAGCCTCCCGCGAACCGACCACCCTCCCTCTGCTCCTGCGCCAGGCAGCAGCAGCAGCCGTCGCTCGCAGCTACTCAACCAGGCAGCCATAGCCAGCAGCCCGCTCGCTAAAGCACAGACCCCAGTTCCCCAACCACTCACCAAAACACACAACCATCAACCCAACCACTCACCAAACCACCCAGCCAACCACTCACCAAACCACACAACCACTCACCAAAACACACAACCATCAACCCAACCACTCACCAAACCACCCAGCCAACCACTCACCAAACCACACAACCACTCACCAAACCACCCAGCCAACCACTCACCAAAACACACAACCATCAACCCAACCACTCACCAAACCACCCAGCCAACCACTCACCAAACCACACAACCACTCACCAAAACACACAACCATCAACCCAAGCACTCACCAAACCACCCAGCCAACCACTCACCAAAACACACAACCATCAACCCAACCACTCACCAAAACACACAACCATCAACCCAACCACTCACCAAACCACCCAGCCAACCACTCACCAAACCACTCACCAAACCACACAACCACTCACCAAAACACACAGCCATCAACCCAACCACTCACCAAACCACCCAGCCAACCACTCACCAAACCACTCACCAAACCACACAACCACTCACCAAAACACACAACCATCAACCCAAGCACTCACCAAACCACCCAGCCAACCACTCACCAAAACACACAACCATCAACCCAACCACTCACCAAAACACACAACCATCAACCCAACCACTCACCAAAACACACAACCATCAACCCAACCACTCACCAAACCACCCAGCCAACCACTCACCAAACCACTCACCAAACCACACAACCACTCACCAAAACACACAGCCATCAACCCAACCACTCACCAAACCACCCAGCCAACCACTCACCAAACCACTCAACCACACATCAAACCACCCAGCCACTCACGAAACCATCCACCCCACCCAGCCACTCACCAAAACCACTCAACCACTCACCAAACAAACCAGCCACTCACCAAACCACAAAGCTACCCACCCAACCACTCACCAATCCACTCAGTCACCAACCTAACCAATCACCAAACCACCCAACCACTCACACATCCACTCACCCCACCAAACCACTCACCCAACCACTCACCCAACCACTCACCATACCCTTTGGTCACCAACCTAACCAATCACCAAACCACCCAACCACTCACACATCCACTCACCCCACCCAACCACTCACCAAACCACTCACCAAACCACACAACCACTCACCAAAACACACAGCCATCAACCCAACCACTCACCAAACCACCCAGCCAACCACTCACCAAACCACTCGCCAAATCACACCACTCACCAAAACACACAACTACCCACACAACCACTCACCAAACCACACAACCACTCACCAAACCACCCAGCCAACCACTCACCAAACCACACAACCACTCACTAAGCCACCCAGCCACACATCAAACCACCCAACCACTCACACAACTACCCACACAACCACTCACACAACTACCCACACAACCACTCACCAAACCACTCAACCACTCACCAAACCACTCAACCACTCACCAAACCACTCAACCACTCAACCACTCACCAAACCACTCAACCACACATCAAACCACCCAGCCACTCACGAAACCATCCACCCCACCCAGCCACTCACCAAAACCACTCAACCACTCACCAAACAAACCAGCCACTCACCAAACCACAAAGCTACCCACCCAACCACTCACCAATCCACTCAGTCACCAACCTAACCAATCACCAAACCACCCAACCACTCACACATCCACTCACCCCACCCAACCACTCACCCAACCACTCAGAATAATACCCTTTGGTTCTTTCGGTAAAGTAGATAGAAAAAATAATACAAGTAATTATATTTTCGGTGATATTGTTATTATGTTTTCTAACTACGTGACTTCATCGAAAGAACCAAAGAATATGAATGCCTGCAGTCATGAAAGTTTTAAGTCAAAATTTAACTCACCATACCACCCAGCCACTCACAAACCACTCGGCCACTCACCGAAACACCCAGCCACTCACCGAAACACCCAGCCACTCACAACACCATCCAGCCACTCACCACACCACCCAGCCACTCACAAACCACCCAGCCACTCACCACACCACTCAGCCACTCACCGAAACACCCAGCCACTCACAAACCACTCAGCCACTCACCACACCACACAGCCACTCACCACACCACCCAGCCACTCACCACCCAGCCACTCACCACACCATCCAGCCACTCGCCGAAACACCCAGCCACTCACCAAACCACCCAGCCACTCACCACACCACCCAGCCACTCACCACACTACCCAGCCACTCACCACCCAGCCACTCACCAAACCACCCAGCCACTCACCACCCAGCCACTCACCAAACCACCCAGCCACTCACCACACCACCCAGCCACTCACCACACTACCCAGCCACTCACCACACCACCCAGCCACTCACCACACCACCCAGCCACTCGCCGAAACACCCAGCCACTCACCAAACCAACCAGCCACTCACCACACCACCCAGCCACTCACCACACCACCCAGCCACTCACCAATCCACCCAGCCACTCACAATCCACCCAGCCACTCACCAAACCACCCAGCCACTCACCAAACCACTCAGCCACTCACCACACCACCCAGCCACTCACAAACCACTCAGCCACTCGCCGAAACACCCATCCACCCACCAAACCACCCAGCCACTCACCCACCTATCCACTCGGCAATCTACTCAGCCATTCACCCAACTACCACCCAGCCACTCACAAACCACTCAGCCACTCACAAACCACTCAGTCACTCACCACAACACCCAGCCACTCACCAAACCACCCAGCCACTCACAAACCACTCAGCCACTCACCAAACCACCCAGCCACTCACCAAACCTTCCAGCAACTCACCACACCACCCAGCCACTCGCCGAAACACCCAGCCACTCACAAACCACTCAGCCACTCACCACACCACCCAGCCACTCACCACACCACTCAGCAACTCGCCAAAACACCCAGCCACTCACAACACCACTCAGCCACCCACCAAACCGCCCAGCCACTCACCAAACCACCCAGCCGCTCACCAAACCACCCAGCCACTCGCAAACCACTCAGCCACTCACCGAAACACCCAGCCACTCACCACACCACCCAACCACTCGCCGAAACACCCAGCCACTCACAAACCACCCAGCCACTCACCACACCACCCAGCCACTCACCAAACCACCCAGCCACTCATCGAAACACCCAGCCACTCACCACACCACCCAGCCACTCACCACACCACCCAGCCACTCACCACACCACCCAGCCACTCACCAAACCACCCAGCCACTCACCAAATCACCGAGCCACTCACCAAACCACCCAGTCACTCACAAACCACCCAGCCACTCACCACACCACCCAGCCACTCACCACACCACCCAGCCAATCACCAAACCACCCAGCCACTCACCAAACCACCCAGCCACTCACAAACCACCCAGCCACTCACCAACCCACCCAGCCACTCACCGAAACACCCAGCCACTCACCACACCACCCAGCCACTCACCACACCACCCAGCCACTCACCACACCACCCAGCCACTCACCACACCACCCAGCCACTCGCCGAAACACCCAGCCACTCACCACACCACCCAGCCACTCACCACACCACCCAGCCACTCACCAAACCACCCAGCCACTCACAAACCACTCAGCCACTCACAAACCACTCAGCCACTCACCACACCACCCAGCCACTCACCACACCACTCAGCCACTCACCGAAACACCCAGCCACTCACAAACCACTCAGCCACTCACCACACCACACAGCCACTCACCACACCACCCAGCCACTCACCACCCAGCCACTCACCACACCATCCAGCCACTCGCCGAAACACCCAGCCACTCACCAAACCACCCAGCCACTCACCACACCACCCAGCCACTCACCACACTACCCAGCCACTCACCACCCAGCCACTCACCAAACCACCCAGCCACTCACCACACCACCCAGCCACTCACCACCCAGCCACTCACCAAACCACCCAGCCACTCACCACACCACCCAGCCACTCACCACACTACCCAGCCACTCACCACACCACCCAGCCACTCACCACACCACCCAGCCACTCGCCGAAACACCCAGCCACTCACCAAACCAACCAGCCACTCACCACACCACCCAGCCACTCACCACACCACCCAGCCACTCACCAATCCACCCAGCCACTCACAATCCACCCAGCCACTCACCAAACCACCCAGCCACTCACCAAACCACTCAGCCACTCACCACACCACCCAGCCACTCACAAACCACTCAGCCACTCGCCGAAACACCCATCCACCCACCAAACCACCCAGCCACTCACCCACCTATCCACTCGGCAATCTACTCAGCCATTCACCCAACTACCACCCAGCCACTCACAAACCACTCAGCCACTCACAAACCACTCAGTCACTCACCACAACACCCAGCCACTCACCAAACCACCCAGCCACTCACAAACCACTCAGCCACTCACCAAACCACCCAGCCACTCACCAAACCTTCCAGCAACTCACCACACCACCCAGCCACTCGCCGAAACACCCAGCCACTCACAAACCACTCAGCCACTCACCACACCACCCAGCCACTCACCACACCACTCAGCAACTCGCCGAAACACCCAGCCACTCACAACACCACTCAGCCACCCACCAAACCGCCCAGCCACTCACCAAACCACCCAGCCGCTCACCAAACCACCCAGCCACTCGCAAACCACTCAGCCACTCACCGAAACACCCAGCCACTCACCACACCACCCAACCACTCACCACACCACCCAGCCACTCACCACACCACCCAGCCACTCACCAAACCACCCAGCCACTCACCAAATCACCGAGCCACTCACCAAACCACCCAGTCACTCACAAACCACCCAGCCACTCACCACACCACCCAGCCACTCACCACACCACCCAGCCAATCACCAAACCACCCAGCCACTCACCAAACCACCCAGCCACTCACAAACCACCCAGCCACTCACCAACCCACCCAGCCACTCACCGAAACACCCAGCCACTCACCACACCACCCAGCCACTCACCACACCACCCAGCCACTCACCACACCACCCAGCCACTCACCACACCACCCAGCCACTCACCACACCACCCAGCCACTCGCCGAAACACCCAGCCACTCACCACACCACCCAGCCACTCACCACACCACCCAGCCACTCACCAAACCACCCAGCCACTCACAAACCACTCAGCCACTCACAAACCACTCAGCCACTCACCACACCACCCAGCCACTCACCACACCACTCAGCCACTCACCGAAACACCCAGCCACTCACAAACCACTCAGCCACTCACCACACCACACAGCCACTCACCACACCACCCAGCCACTCACCACCCAGCCACTCACCACACCATCCAGCCACTCGCCGAAACACCCAGCCACTCACCAAACCACCCAGCCACTCACCACACCACCCAGCCACTCACCACACTACCCAGCCACTCACCACCCAGCCACTCACCAAACCACCCAGCCACTCACCACACCACCCAGCCACTCACCACCCAGCCACTCACCAAACCACCCAGCCACTCACCACACCACCCAGCCACTCACCACACTACCCAGCCACTCACCACACCACCCAGCCACTCACCAAACCAACCAGCCACTCACCACACCACCCAGCCACTCACCACACCACCCAGCCACTCACCACACCACCCAGCCACTCACCACACCACCCAGCCACTCACCAATCCACCCAGCCACTCACAATCCACCCAGCCACTCACCAAACCACCCAGCCACTCACCAAACCACTCAGCCACTCACCACACCACCCAGCCACTCACAAACCACTCAGCCACTCGCCGAAACACCCATCCACCCACCAAACCACCCAGCCACTCACCCACCTATCCACTCGGCAATCTACTCAGCCATTCACCCAACTACCACCCAGCCAATCACAAACCACTCAGCCACTCACAAACCACTCAGTCACTCACCACAACACCCAGCCACTCACCAAACCACCCAGCCACTCACAAACCACTCAGCCACTCACCAAACCACCCAGACACTCACCAAACCTTCCAGCAACTCACCACACCACCCAGCCACTCGCCGAAACACCCAGCCACTCACAAACCACTCAGCCACTCACCACACCACCCAGCCACTCACCACACCACTCAGCAACTCGCCGAAACACCCAGCCACTCACAACACCACTCAGCCACCCACCAAACCGCCCAGCCACTCACCAAACCACCCAGCCGCTCACCAAACCACCCAGCCACTCGCAAACCACTCAGCCACTCACCGAAACACCCAGCCACTCACCACACCACCCAACCACTCGCCGAAACACCCAGCCACTCACAAACCACCCAGCCACTCACCACACAACCCAGCCACTCACCACACCACCCAGCCACTCACCACACCACCCAGCCACTCACCAAACCACCGAGCCACTCACCAAACCACCCAGTCACTCACAAACCACCCAGCCACTCACCACACCACCCAGCCACTCACCACACCACCCAGCCACTCACCAAACCACCCAGCCACTCACCAAACCACCCAGCCACTCACAAACCACTCAGCCACTCGCCGAAACACCCAGCCACTCACCAAACCACCCAGCCACTCACCGAAACACCCAGCCACTCACCACACCACCCAGCCACTCACCACACCACCCAGCCACTCACCACACCACCCAGCCACTCACAAACCACTCAGCCACTCGCCGAAACACCCAGCCACTCACCACACCACCCAGCCACTCACCACACCACCCAGCCACTCACCAAACCACCCAGCCACTCACAAACCACTCAGCCACTCACAAACCACTCAGCCACTCACCACACCACCCAGCCACTCACAAACCACTCAGCCACTCGCCGAAACACCCAGCCACCCACCAAACCACCCAGCCACTCACCCAACTACTCACCAAACCATCCACCCAACCACTCACCAATCCACTCAGCCACCCACTCAACCACTCACCAATACATTCACCAATCCACTCAGCCACTCACTAAACCACGCAGACACCCACGAAATCACCAATCTACCCACCCACTCACCAAACGTCCCAGCCACCCACCCACCAAACCAACCAGCCACTCACCCACCTATCCACTCAATCCACCCAGCCAGTTTCTTAACCATTCACCAAACCACTCAGCCACCCACTCAACCACAAAACTACCCAACCACTAACCCAGCCAGAAAATCACCCACCAACCCAGACACTCAGTCACTCATTCAGTCAGCCACCCAGACACCCACTCACCAACTCACGCACCCAGCCAGCTACCCAGACACCCATTCACTCACCCACACACCCAGCCAGTCACTCAGACACCCACTCACTCACCCACGCACCCAGCCAGTCACCCAGACACCCACTCACCCACGCACCCAGCCAGTCACCCAGACACCCACTCACTCACCCACGCACCCAGCCAGACACCCAGACACCCACTCACTCACCCACGCTCCCAGACAGACACCCAGACACCCACTCACCCACGCACCCAGCCAGTCACCCAGACACCCACTCACTCACCCACGCACCCAGCCAGCTACCCAGACACCCACTCACTCACCCACGCACCCACCCAGACACCCACTCACTCACGCACCCAGCCACCCGCCCAGACACCCACTCACTCACCCACGCACCCACGCACCCACCCAGACACCCACTCACTCACGCACCCAGCCAGCCACCCAGACACCCACTCACTCACCCACGCTCCCAGCCAGCCACCCAGACACCCACTCACTCACCCACGCACCCAGCCAGTCACCGAGACACCCACTCACTCACCCACGCACCCAGCCAGCTACCCAGACACCCACTCACTCACCCACGCACCCACCCAGACACCCACTCACTCACGCACCCAGCCACCCGCCCAGACACCCACTCACTCACCCACGCACCCACCCAGACACCCACTCACTCACGCACCCAGCCAGCCACCCAGACACCCACTCACTCACCCACGCTCCCAGCCAGCCACCCAGACACCCACTCACTCACCCACGCACCCAGCCAGTCACCCAGACACCCACTCACTCACCCACGCACCCAGCCACCCGCCCAGACACCCACTCACTCACCCACGCACCCAGCCAGTCACCCAGACACCCACTCACTCACCCACGCACCCAGCCACCCACCCAGACACCCACTCACTCACCCACGCACCCAGCCAGTCACCCAGACACCCACTCACTCACCCACGCACCCAGCCAGCTACCCAGACACCCACTCCACTCACCCACGCACCCAGCCAGTCACCCAGACACCCACGCACTCACGCACTCAAACACCCACTCCACTCACCCACGCTCCCAGACAGACACCCAGACACCCACTCACTCACCCACGCACCCAGCCACCCACCCAGACACCCACTCACTCACCCACCCAGACACCCACTCACTCACCCACGCACCCAGCCAGCTACCCAGACACACACTCACTCACCCACGCACCCAGCCAGACAGCCAGACACCCACTCACTCACCCACGCACCCAGCCAGCTACCCAGACACCCACTCCACTCACCCACGCTCCCAGACAGACACCCAGACACCCACTCACTCACCCACGCACCCAGCCACCCACTCACTCACCCACCCAGACACCCACTCACTCACCCACGCACCCAGCCAGCTACCCAGACACACACTCACTCACCCACGCACCCAGCCAGACAGCCAGACACCCACTCACTCACCCACGCACCCAGCCAGCCACCCAGACACCCACTCACTCACCCACGCACCCAGCCAGCCACCCAGACACCCACTCACTCACCCACGCACCCAGCCAGCCACCCAGACACCCACTCACTCACCCACGCACCCAGCCACCCACTCACTCACCCACCCAGACACCCACTCACTCACCCACGCACCCAGCCAGCCACCCAGACACCCACTCACTCACCCACGCACCCAGCCAGTCACCCAGACACCCACGCACTCACCCACTCAGCCACTCACTCAAACACCCACTCACTCACCCACACACCCAGACACCCACACACTCACCCACTCACCCACTCACTCAAACACCCACTCACTCACCCACGCACCCAGCCAGTCACCCAGACACCCACGCACTCACCCACGCACCCAGCCAGTCACCCAGACACCCACTCACTCACCCACGCACCCAGCCACCCACTCACCAATCACTCACTCACTCATCACACAAAGCTCCCCCCGAGTCTTTACAGCCTGTAACGTGGGGGGGGGTGCTGTTAGCGAGGAGTAGCACAAACATTGGGGGCCCGACCCGCCTTTGTCTTCCCGAGTTGGCGACGTGTAATACAGTACGCAGCAGCAGCAGGTACTAATTTGAGGCTGAGTCGACCTAGGGGAGGCCCAGGACCCGATTGGGATCACCGCTGCCACTGGCCGTGGTGGTGGTGGCCGTGAGCGGCAATGGAACTCTGCGGGGTTCGAAGCGGCAGTCGCTGCTCCAACCGCTGCGCCACCGCTCCCTCGACGCCGCCACCACCACCACCAAACAACAAGTCATCGGCCACGCACCCGCATCGTCACTCAAACAACAACAACCACAACAACCACCACAACAACAACCACAACAACAACCACAACAACCACCACAACAACAGCAGCAGAGAGAGAGACGGAAGGGGGTGGCAGCGCTGACGGGGGATGGGGGGGGGGTCGCGCCTCCCCCCCTGCACGCGCGGGGGGTGAGGGGGAGGGGTCACCCCTCCCCCCCCTGCACGCGCGGGGGGTGAGGGGGCGGGGTCACCACTCCCCCCCCTGCACGCGCGGGGGTGAGGGGGCGGGGTCACCCCTCCCCCCCCTGCACGCGCGGGGGGTGAGGGGGAGGGGTCACCCCTCCCCCCCCTGCACGCGCGGGGGGAGAGGGGGAGGGGTCGCCCCTCCCCCCTGCACGCGCGGGGGGTGAGGGGGAGGGGTCGCCCCTCCACCCTGCACACGCGGGGGTGAGGGGGGTTCACGCCCCCTCCCCACCCCATGAGGGGGAGGGGCCGGAGTTCGCCTCCGTCGCGCGCAAGGGGGGGAGGGGATGGAGGGGGCGGGGCTCTTCCGACTCGCGCAGAGAGAGAGGAGGGGCTTAAGTGTCTCTGTCTGTGTATGTGTCTGTGTGTGTGTCTGTGTGTGTCTGTGTGTGTGTATGTGTGTGTGTATGTGTGTGTGTATGTGTGTGTGTGTCTGTGTGTGTGTGTCTGTGTGTGTGTGTCTGTGTGACTGTGTGTGTGTGTGTGTCTGTGTGTGTGTCTGTGTGTGTGTGTATGTGTGTCTGTGTGTGTGTCTGTGTGTGTGTCTGTGTGTGTGTGTCTGTGTGTGTGTGTCTGTGTGTGTGTGTCTGTGTGTGTGTGTCTGTGTGTGTGTGTCTGTGTGACTGTGTGTGTGTGTATGTCTAAACAGCTTTTGTTCGGCCGGATCGAGGGGGCTAAACGGGCGCGGCACGGGCTAGAGAAGAGATGGAGTGATGTGGTACAGGAGGACGTGGAGCTGAGTGGACTTGCCGATGACTGGTACCAGCGGTGTCAAGATCGGCCTCAGTGGAGGAGGCTCGTGAAGGACGCTACTGGGCAGTTGGAGGCAGTCGCCCTCCAACAACAACGGAGGGCGGAGGAGCGACGCTCACAACAACGAGCGGAGCGCCGGGTGGCTAAAGCACAGCAAGTTGGCACAGTAGGGGGCACAGGTGGTGCATCAGCCAGTCATCTCGGTCATCTCGGTCAGTCGACCCGTGGCACCTGGGTCTGCCCCGTGACCTCCTGCCAGCGGGCGTTCGACACTTCACGTGGCCTCAAGGTGCACATGGCCTGGCACAAGCGTCGTGGTGACGTCACCGCCACTTAGTGGCGAATGGCGGTTGTTGTTGTTGTTGTTGTTGTGTCTGTGTGTGTGTCTGTGTGTGTGTGTATGTGTGTCTGTGTGTGTGTCTGTGTGTGTATCTGTGTGTGTGTCTGTATGTGTGTCTGTGTGTGTGTCTGTGTGTGTCTGTGTCTGTGTGTGTCTGTGTGTGTGTGTCTGTGTGTGTGTGTCTGTGTGACTGTGTGTGTGTGTCTGTGTGTGTGTCTGTGTGTGTGTGTATGTGTGTCTGTGTGTGTGTCTGTGTGTATGTGTGTCTGTGTGTGTGACTGTGTGTGTCTGTGTGTGTGTGTGTCTGTGTGTGTGTGTATCTGTGTGTGTGTGTATGTCTGTGTGTGTGTCTGTGTGTGTGTCTGTGTGTGTGTCTGTGTGTGTGTGACTGTGTGTGTGTGTGACTGTGTGTGTGTGTGTCTGTGTGTGTGTATGTGTGTCTGTGTGTGTGACTGTGTGTGTCTGTGTGTGTGTATCTGTGTGTGTGTATGTCTGTGTGTGTGTGTCTGTGTGTGTCTGTGTGTGTGTCTGTGTGTGTGACTGTGTGTGTGACTGTGTGTGTGTGTGTCTGTGTGTGTGACTGTGTGTGTGTGTGACTGTGTGTGTGTGACTGTGTGTGTGTGTGTATGTCTGTGTGTGTGTCTGTGTGTGTGTCTGTGTGTGTGTCTGTGTGTGTGTGTGTCTGTGTGTGTGTGTGACTGTGTGTGTGTGACTGTGTGTGTGTGTGACTGTGTGTGTGTGACTGTGTGTGTGTGTGTGTGTCTGTGTGTGACTGTGTGTGTGTGTGACTGTGTGTGTGTCTGTGTGTCTGTGTGTGACTGTGTGTGTGTGACTGTGTGTGTGTGACTGTGTGTGACTGTGTGTGTGTGACTGTGTGTGTGTGTGACTGTGTGTGTGTCTGTGTGTGTCTGTGTGACTGTGTGTGTGTGACTGTGTGTGTGTGACTGTGTGTGTGTGACTGTGTGTGTGTCTGTGTGTGTGACTGTGTGTGTGTGACTGTGTGTGTGTGTAACTGTGTGTGTGTGACTGTGTGTGTGTCTGTGTGTGTGACTGTGTGTGTGTCTGTGTGTGACTGTGTGTGTGTGTCTGTGTGTGTGACTGTGTGTGTGTGACTGTGTGTGTGTGTGTGACTGTGTTTGTGTGTGACTGTGTGTGTGACTGTGTGTGTGTGTCTGTGTGTGTGACTGTGTGTGTGTGTGTGTGTCTGTGTGTCTGTGTGTGTGTCTGTGTGTGTGTCTGTGTGTGTGTGTCTGTGTGTGTGTGTGTGTGACTGTGTGTGTGTGACTGTGTGTGTGTGACTGTGTGTGTGTCTGTGTGTGTGTGTGACTGTGTGTGTGTGTGACTGTCTGTGTGTGTGTGTCTGTGTGTGTCTGTGTGTGTGTCTGTGTGTGTGACTGTGTGTGTGTGACTGTGTGTGTGTCTGTGTGTGTGTCTGTGTGTGACTGTGTGTGTGTGTGACTGTGTGTGTGTGACTGTGTGTGTGTCTGTGTGTGTGTGTGACTGTCTGTGTGTGTGTGTCTGTGTGACTGTCTGTGTGTGTGTGTCTGTGTGTGTCTGTGTGTGTCTGTGTGTGTGTCTGTGTGTGTGACTGTGTGTGTGTGTGACTGTGTGTGTGTCTGTGTGTGTGTCTGTGTGTGACTGTGTGTGTGTGTGACTGTGTGTGTGTGTGACTGTGTGTGTGTGACTGTGTGTGTGTCGTGTTTAGCGCTGCGCTGCGCTATGAACAACGCGAGTTCTATTTCCACTCGCGGCCAACACCGCCAGTGACGATTCTCTGCACCGGTCCCGGGCACTCCCCTAGGTCGACTCGGCCTCAAATGAGTGCCTGGCGCAGCGCAGTGAACATCGCCACCAAGTTGGCCGCAGCGAGCTGCTGGTGGTGACCCCCCCCCCCCTCGTGTGCCACAGCTCCCGGCCTTCACGGCGCTACTGCTGCTGCTACTCGCGACCACTCGCAGCACTTGCCCCTACAGCCTGTGTGAGGCTACACGGGGAGAGGAGTTTTGTCTTTGTGTCACACGCCATGTCAGACCCGATGAGAATTCTCTCTCACTCGCTCTGCCTCTCCCCTCCCCATCGACATCATCACGCTCCGTCTCCTCTCGCGAACTCTCCCGCGCTCAATACCTCCCCTCTCACTCACTCGCTCCCCCTTGTCAGCTCCCTCCATCTCTCTCCCCATCTCTCTCCCCATCGCCCCCTCCCGTGCCACCTCGCTCCCTCTCCACCTCACTCCTTCTCCATCGAGTGAGTCTGTGTGTGTGAGTCTCTGTGTGTGTGAGTCTGTGTGTGTGTGGAGTGAGTCTGTGTGTGTGTGGAGTGAGTCTCTGTGTGTGTGAGAGTCTCTGTGTGTGTGTGTGAGTCTCTGTGTGTGTGTGAGTCTGTGTGTGTGAGTCTCTGTGTGTGTCTGAGTGAGTCTCTGTGTGTGTGAGTCTCTGTGTCTCTGAGTGAGTCTCTGTGTGTTGAGTGAGTCTCTGTGTGTGTGAGAGTCTCTGTGTGTGTGTGTGTGCGAGTCTCTGTGTGTGTGAATGCGTCTCTGTGTGTGTGTGAGTCTCTGTGTGTGTGAGTGGGTCTCTGTGTCTCTGAGTGAGTGTGTGTGAGTCTCTGTGTGTGTGAGTGAGTCTCTGTGTCTCTGAGTGAGTCTCTGTGTCTCTGAGTGAGTCTCTGTGTGTGTGTGTGAGTCTCCGTGTGTGTGTGTGCGTCTCTGAGTGAGGCTCTGTGTGTGTGTGAGTCTCTGTGTGTGTGAGTCTCTGTGTGCGTGAGTCTCTGTGTGTGTGAGTCTGTGTGTGTGTGGAGTGAGTCTGTGTGTGTGTGGAGTGAGTCTCTGTGTGTGGAGTGAGTCTCTGTGTGTGTGTGAGTCTCTGTGTCTCTGAGTGAGTCTCTGTGTGTGTGTGTGAGTCTCTGTGTGTGTGAGTGAGTCTCTGTGTCTCTGAGTGAGTCTCTGTGTCTCTGAGTGAGTCTCTGTGTGTGTGAGAGTCTCAGTGTGTGTGCGAGTCTCTGTGTGTGTGAGTCTATGTTTGTGTGAGAGTCTGTGTGTGTGAGTCTATGTGTGTGTGTGTGAGTCTATGTGTGTGTGTGTGTGTGAGTCTGTGTGTGAGTCCCTGTGTGTGTGGAGTGAGTCTCTGTGTGTGTGGAGTGAGTCTCTGTGTGTGTGTGTGAGTATCTGTGTGTGTGTGTGTCTCTGTGTCTCTGAGTCTCTGTGTGTGTGTGTGAGTCTCTGTGTGTGTGAGTGAGTCTGTGTCTCTGAGTGAGGCTCTGTGTGTGTGAGTCTCTGTGTGTGTGAGTGAGTCTCTGTGTGTGTGGAGTGAGTCTGTGTGAGTGAGTCTCTGTGTGTGTGAGTGAGTCTCTGTGTCTCTGAGTGAGTCTCTGTGTGTGTGTGTGAGTCTCTGTGTGTGTGAGTGAGTCTCTGTGTCTCTGAGTGAGTCTCTGTGTCTCTGAGTGAGTCTCTGTGTCTCTGAGTGAGTCTCTGTGTGTGTGAGAGTCTCAGTGTGTGTGCGAGTCTCTGTGTGTGTGAGTCTATGTGTGTGTGAGAGTCTGTGTGTGTGAGTCTATGTGTGTGTGTGTGAGTCTATGTGTGTGTGTGAGTCTGTGTGTGAGTCCCTGTGTGTGTGGAGTGAGTCTCTGTGTGTGTGGAGTGAGTCTCTGTGTGTGTGAGTATCTGTGTGTGTGTGTGTCTCTGTGTCTCTGAGTCTCTGTGTGTGAGTCTCTGTGTGTGTGAGTGAGTCTGTGTCTCTGAGTGAGGCTCTGTGTGTGTGAGTCTCTGTGTGTGTGAGTGAGTCTCTGTGTGTGTGAGTGAGTCTGTGTCTCTGAGTGAGGCTCTGTGTGTGTGAGTCTCTGTGTGTGTGAGTGAGTCTCTGTGTGTGTGGAGTGAGTCTGTGTGAGTGAGTCTCTGTGTGTGTGAGTGAGTCTCTGTGTCTCTGAGTGAGTCTCTGTGTGTGTGAGTCTCTGAGTGAGTCTTTGTGTGTGTGAGTCTCTGAGTCTCTGAGTGAGTCTCTGTGTGTGTGAGTGAGTCTGTGTCTCTGAGTGAGGCTCTGTGTGTGTGTGAGTCTCTCTGTGTGTGAGTGAGTCTCTGTGTGTGTGAGTGAGTCTGTGTCTCTGAGTGAGTCTCTGTGTGTGTGAGTCTCTGAGTGAGTCTCTGTGTGTGTGAGTCTCTGAGTGAGTCTATGTGTGTGAGTCTCTGTGTCTCTGAGTGAGTTTCTGTGTGTGTGAGTCTCTGTGTGTGTGTGAGTCTCTGTGTGTGTGCGAGTCTCTGTGTGTGTGCGAGTCTCTGTGTGTGTGAGTCTATGTGTGTGTGAGAGTCTCTGTGTGTGTGAGAGTCTGTGTGTGTGAGTCTATGTGTGTGTGTGTGAGTCTGTGTGTGAGTCTCTGTGTGTGTGGAGTGAGTCTCTGTGTGTGTGGAGTGTCTCTGTGTGTGTGTGTGAGTATCTGTGTGTGTGTGAGTATCTGTGTGTGTGTGAGTCTCTGTGTCTCTGAGTCTCTGTGTGTGTGTGTGAGTCTCTGTGTGTGTGAGTGAGTCTGTGTCTCTGAGTGAGGCTCTGTGTGTGTGTGAGTCTCTGTGTGTGTGAGTGAGTCTGTGTGTGTGTGTGAGTGAGTCTCTGTGTGTGTGGAGTGAGTCTGTGTGAGTCTCTGTGTCTCTGAGTGAGTCTCTGTGTGTGTGAGCCTCTGAGTGAGTCTCTGTGTGTGTGAGTCTCTGTGTCTCTGAGTGAGTCTCTGTGTGTGTGAGTCTCTGAGTGAGTCTCTGTGTGTGTGAGTCTCTGAGTGAGTCTCTGTGTGTGTGAGTCTATGAGTCTCTGAGTGAGTCTCTGTGTGTGTGAGTGAGTCTCTGTGTCTGAGTGAGTCTCTGTGTGTGTGAGTGAGTCTCTGTGTGTGTGAGTGAGTCTCTGTGTCTCTGAGTGAGTCTCTGTGTGTGTGAGCCTCTGAGTGAGTCTCTGTGTGTGTGAGTCTCTGTGTCTCTGAGTGAGTCTCTGTGTGTGTGAGCCTCTGAGTGAGTCTCTGTGTGTGTGTAGTGAGTGTCTCTTGGAGTGATCTCTGAAGGACGGCACAGTACACGAGGAGGTGGGTGGCCAGGACCCACACCACCTGTCTCCCAATGGGCGTCACGGTGGTCAAGGAGATGTTAACCACCTCGCCTGGTGTACAGGAGGTCGTGGGATCGATCCCGACCCTGACAACGCCTGCTGCTGTATATGTGGAGTTTGCGTGTCTCTCTCATCATCATCACAGTGGCTAGGAGATGTTAACCACCTCGCCTGGTGTACAGGAGGTCGTGGGATCGATCCCGACCCTGACGACGCCTGCTGCTGCTGCTGCGTATTTGGAGTTTGAATGCCTCCAGGTTCTCCTCCACATCTAGAATCAGCGTCACGTGCTTCGAGGATCTGGCTGCTACTTCGTTTGGCTGTCGCGTCTGATGGCATGTTCGCCTTGAAGAAGATCTACACAGGAGCTCAGGGCGCCTTGCACCTGGTTTGAGTTTTGGTCGCAACGCCGACCGAGGCGAGGTGAGGCCCAGAAGCAGTTGACACAATTCGTCGCCGCGAGCGGGAATCAAACCCGGCTCGCTGGCTACGTAGCAGCAGCCACCCGCACCGACCGCTACGCCACTGCCCCCCAACCTGAACACACTCATCCCCCAACCCCCAACCCTCACACAGACACACACAGACACACACACAGACACACACACAGACACACACACACACAGACACACACACAGACACACACTCAACCCCTAACCCCCAACCCTCACAGACACACACAGACACACACACACACACACAGACACACACACACACAGACACACACACACAGACACACACACACAGACACACACACGCGCGCTCTTACACACGTAGAAATGCACATTCAGACAAGACCTCGCGTAGACTTAACAGGCTGCAGGGGCAAGTGCTGTTAGTAGCGAGTGGCCCCTACGAAGGCCGGCACGACACACGAGGGGGTGGGTGGGTGGCCAGCACCACGCCCGGCCGCCTTTGTCTCCCTAGTGGCGATGTTTACTACACACCGCACCTGGTACGCATTTGAGGCCGAGTCGACCTAGGGGAGGCCCAGGACCAGTTCAGATAATCGTCGCCGGTGTTGGCCGTGAGTGGGGATCGAACTCGGGTCGCCGGGTTCGTAGCGCAGCGCGCTACACACACCATGGAGCAAAACAAAGGTGCCCCGTGTAGCCTTCACAGACTCTTGGGGCAAGTGCTGTTCGGCGTAGTAATTAGCGGCAGCACCTGTGAAGGCTGCCGGCACTGTGGCACGCGAGGGGGTGGGTGGCCAGCACCACGCCCGCCCGCCCGGCCGCCCGGCCGCGTGCCGGAGGAGCTCACCGATGGGACTTTGCCCAGATGTTTCCCAATAGAATCTGTGAGCTCCCCACACAATGGAGCCTGCTGAAACCAGCATGGGTCGTAGGCAGCGCCGGCCCGAATGTGTCTCACCGACGTGGACGTTCGCCTGCAGGAGGGGGCACGACTGTCCCGAGACGACACGAGGCTTCGCGCGGAGCGACAGGCACTGCAGCGTTACGCGGCCGATGAGAAGAGAATGCCGCCCGACTGATTCGGAGTGAGACCTCTGCTGTCAAACCGGAGCTGGTCATGAGCACGCGGCCCAGTTACGGGAACTGCTCCACGCTCACACTCACACACTGATATACAAAGACACAGATCCCCCCGATAGCCAACAGCAAGTGCTGTTAGCGAGTAGCAGCAGCACTGGGGAAGGCCGGCAATGTGTGACACGCGACGGTGGTGATGTAGCACGCCCCGCGCGCCTTTGTCTCCCCAGTAGCGATGTTTACTACACACTGCACCAGGTACTCATTTATGGCTAAGTCAACCTAGACGATGCCCAATAACGATTCAAATAATCGTCACTGGCTTTGGCCATGAGCAGGGATCGAAATCGGGTCGCCGTGTTTGTAGCGTAGTGCGCTAACCGCTACACTACCTCTCCACACACACACATACACACTCACTCACTCACACACACACTCACCCACTCACCCACTCACACACTCACACACTGACTCACACTCACCCACTCACACACATACACACTCACTCACTCACACACTCACACACTCACCCACTCACACACTCACATACTCACACACTCACACACTGACTCACTCACTGACACACACACACATACACACTCACTCACACACTCACACACTCACCCACTCACACACTCACACACTGACTCACTCACTGACACACACACACATACACACACACACTCACTCACTCACACACTCACACACTCACACACTCACTCACTCACTGACACACACACACATACACACTCACTCACTCACACACTCACACACTCACCCACTCACACACTCACACACTGACTCACTGACACACACACACATACACACTCACTCACACACTCACACACTCACCCACTCACACACTCACACACTCACACACTCACACACTGACTCACTCACTGACACACACACACATACACACTCACTCACACACTCACACACTCACCCACTCACACACTCACACACTGACTCACTCACTGACACACACACACATACACACACACACTCACTCACACACACACTCACACACTCACACACTCACACACTCACTCACTCACTGACACACACACATACACACACTCACTCACACACTCACACACTCACCCACTCACACACTGACTCACACTCACCCACTCACACACATACACACTCACTCACACACTCACACACTCACCCACTCACACACATACACACTCACACACTCACACACTCACACACTCACCCACTCACACACTGACTCACACACTGACACACACACACATACACACACTCACTCACACACTCACTCACCCACTCACACACTCACACACTCACCCACTCACACACTGACTCACACACTCACACACTGACACACACACACATACACACACTCACTCACACACTCACTCACTCACCCACTCACACACTCACTCACTCACACACCCACTCACACACTCATTCACCCACACAGTGACTCACTCACTCATACACTCACTCACACACTCACACACTCACCCACTCACACACTGACTCACACATTGACTCACACACTCACTCACACACTGACTCACTCACACTGACTCACTCACACTGACTCACTCACACTGACGCCCACTCACACAGTGACTAACACACTGACTCACACACCACTCACACACCGCTCACTCACTGACGCCCACTCACACACTCACTCACACACTCACTCTGACTCACTCACACTGACGCCCACTCACACACTGACTTGCACAGACACACACACACCGACTCACACACTGACTCACACACTGACACACACTCACACACACTCACACACTGACACACACAGACACACGCACACACTGACACACTGACACACACACACTGACACACACACTCACTCACTGACACTCACTGACGCCCACTCACGCACTCACTCACACACTCACTCACGCACTCACTCACACACTCACAAACACTGACACACTCACTGACACACACACACTGACACACACTCACTCACATTGACTCACCGACTCACTCACTGACGCCCACCCACACAAGTGAGGGAGGAGTGAGGGAGGAGCGAGCGAGAGGGAATCCGCGCAGCAGCAGCAGCGGGGATCGTCACTCAACATGTCCGACCCCCTCCCCCCCCCCATCGCGCAGCGCAGCCGCGTCATCCACACAACCACACACAGACACACACACAGAGACACACACACAGACACACACACAGAGACACACACAACCACACACAGACACACACACACAGACACACACACAGTCACACACACACACAGTCACACACACAGACAACAACAACAACCGCCATTCGCCACTAAGTGGCGGTGACGTCACCACGACGCTTGTGCCAGGCCAAGTGCACCTTGAGGCCACGTGAAGTGTCGAACGCCCGCTGGCAGGAGGTCACGGGACAGACCCAGCAGGTGCCACGGGTCGACTGACCGAGATGACCGAGATGACTGGCTGATGCACCACCTGTGCCCCCTACTGTACCAACTTCCTGTGCTTTAGCCACCCAGCGCTCCGCTCGTTGTTGTGAGCGTCGCTCCTCCGCCCTCCGTTGTTGTTGGAGGGCGACTGCCTCTAACTGCCCAGTAGCGTCCTTCACGAGCCTCCTCCACTGAGGCCGATCTTGGCACCGCTGGTACCAGTCATCGGCAAGTCCACTCAGCTCCACGTCCTCCTGTACCACATCACTCCATCTCTTCTCTAGCCCGTGCCCCGCCCGTTTAGCCCCCTCGATCCGGCCGAACAAAAGCTGTTTAGGCATGCGGTGGCTGGGCATGCGGGCTACATGACCCAGCCAACGCAGCCTTGCCTGCCGGAGGAGCTCACCGATGGGACTTTGACCAGATCTTTCAAGGATTTGTGAGCTCCTCACACAATCCAGCCTGGTTAAACCCAGGATGGATCGTAGGCAGGCCAGCCTAAATGTTTCCAACCGGCGAAGATGCTCCATTAGGGGGGTCCACATTTCGCAAGCGTAGAGAAGGGAGAGAATGATCGTGGCCGAGAAGATCCGAAGCTTCGTGCAGAGCGACAGACCAGGTAGCTTCCACACATCATTACGCAACTGATGAAAAGATAATGCCACTCGACTGATTCTGAGTGAGACCTCTGCTGTTAAACCGGAGCCGGTCATAAGCACACTGCCCAGGTATGGGAAACTCTCCACTCTCTCCACAACTGCCCCATCACCGATTGGGAGTTGTGGGGGTGGAGTGCCCGATGGTACAAAATACCCAGGCAGGTGCATAGTTTTGGTGGGGCTGATGGTAAGGCCCCACCTCTTAGTGACAGGCTCCAGGTTCAGAAGCAGCGCCTCCAACTCCTCCTCTGAGTGAGCAGCAATTACCAGGTCATCGGCATTCGTAGCGTGGTTGACCAACAGGGAGCCATCCCTCGACCGCACCCAGGCGTCGATCAGCCTCCCGTTGCCTCCCGTTGTATCTGTACCAGATGGAGATTCTACTGGGACAGCAATGGGAAGCTTATCGATGTGATCGAAATAGATGTTGAAGAATGTGGGAGCCAGAGGACATCCCCGTCACACCCCAAGGTGAACAGGGAATGGTTCCAACTCCCGGCCATATAGCTTCACCTGGGCCTACCCACCATCATTAATGTCCTTAATGATCGTGAGCAGAGAGTCAGGAACTCTGAAAACATGAAGACAACACAGAGTCCAGACCTATTGATGGTATCATAGGCCTTGACCAGGTCAATAAAGCAGAGATGTAGGTCTTGTTGGAATTGCCTACACCTCTGCTGTAGCAGACAGACAGAGAACGTGGCATCTGTGCAGGACTGCCCAGGCCTGAAATCACATTGGAGCTCCACAAGCCTCTCCTCAGCGTCCTTGGCAAGGGGGCGATGTTGAATAATCCTGGCACACTGAGGAGTGAGATGCCCCTGTAGTGGTTACCCTTCTTAGAGAGGGAGACCACCAGGGCATCGTTCCAATCCTGCGGGACCCATCCAGTGGTCCAGATTGTTATTATACTGGTAGGAACCTCCTGGTTACACCAGACCACAGGGGATTATTGTGTCCGTCCGTCCGTCGTGCATCCAAAAATCGGAGGGGTGGGGCTGGGTGGAGAGGGGAGGGTGGGGAGGGGCTGGGTGGGGAGGGTGGGGCTGGGTGGGGCTGGGTGGGGAGGGTGGGGCTGGGTGGGGAGGGGCTGGTCACCCCGTGGTGCCCTTATAAAACTCAACGTTTAACCTACTCACGCCGGCTTGTGCCCGCCCTCACAGTCGGGCATATTTGCGGAATACACCACGCCGCCGTTGACCCTGGCCATTGACCGAGCAACCCAACGTTCCTACCAGCTCCCTCCGCAGAAACGTGTTGATGTCACATAGGGCAGTCTGCACACAGACAACACCTCCCCCAGCAGTTTACCTTGGGAGGTCATCTCTGCCCGGCACTTCTCCTGGTCTCAGAAGCTCCGGATCGCCTTCCGCACTTCCCCAACAGGCGGCACCTCAGCCGGCCACTCACACAAGGGGTGTGGGGGGTGGGGCACCTTCCTCCAATATGAGGCACGGCACCCCCACAGGTTCATCCCCACCTCACCCCCCCGTGATGTTTTCTGGGCCGAGGGATTTCCCCTCCCCCAGGACCTCGCAGAAATGCTCGGCCGCTCACCCTGCCACAAAGATCCCCAGTCTCGGCCTCTAACGCTCTGTCGGGGCAAATGCTTTTAGCGAGCAACTTTGAAGGCCACGCACGCGCGGCCACCAGCGGTGACGCTGACTGCACATCGCACCACGTACCGACTGTTGAGGCTGAGTCGACCCAAGGGAGGCCCTGCACCAGTACAGATAACCGTGATCGGGTTCAAAGCGCAGCGCGCTAACCACTGCACCACCGCTCCCCGCACCCAGCCATGCACACAGCAACATACACAAAGACCCCCAGTGCTGGATGTTCACCTACTCACGCCGCCATGACAGGTGCACACGATTCGTGGCCGAGTCTACCTAGGGGGGGGACGGGGCCCCGGGCCGGTTCCCACTGCGCCAACCAAGACCATCACCACAAAGACAAAGATCCCCCGTGTAGCCTCAGCAGACTGTGCCAGCAAGGGGGTGGATGGCAGCACCACGACTGCGACCTCTACACACACTACACACACTATGCACTATACACAACACACTACACACTACACACAACACACTACACACAACACACAACACACTACACACTACACACAACACACACACTACACTACAAACAACACACTACACACTATACACTATACACATCATACACTACACTACAAACAACACACTACACACTATACACACATCATACACTATACACTACACACATCATACACTACACACATCATACACTACACTACAAACAACACACAACACACAACACACTATACACTACACACAACACACACACTATACACACATCATACACTATACACTACACACATCATACACTACACACAACACACACATCATACACTATACACTACACTACAAACAACACACTACACACTATACACTATACACACATCATACACTATACACTACACACATCATACACTACACACACATCACATCATACACTACACACACATCATACACTACACTACACTACAAACAACACACACACTATACACACATCATACACTATACACTACAAACAACACACACACACTACGCACTATACACACATCATATACTACAAACAACACACACTATGCACACATCATACACTACAAACAACACACACACTATACACTACACACACACTACACAACACACTAAGCACTATACACACATCATACACGACACACTATACACGACACACTACACTACACACTACACTACAAACAACACACACACACTATACACTACAAACAACACACACACACTATACACAACACACTACACACACACTACACTACAAACAACACACACTATACACACATTATACACTACACACTACACTACAAACAACACACACACTATACACACACTATACACTACAAACAACACACACACTATACACAACACACTACACACACTACGCACTATACACACATCATACACGACACACTATAAACGACACACTACACTACACACTACACTACAAACAACACACACTATACACACATCATACACTACACACTACACTACAAACAACACACACACACTATACACTACAAACAACACACACACTATACACAACACACTACACACACACTACACTACAAACAACACACACTATACACACATCATACACTACACACTACACTACAAACAACACACACACACTATACACTACAAACAACACACACACTATACACAACACACTACACACACACTACGCACTATACACACATCATACACGACACACACTATACAGACCACACACTATGAGCACGGTTGGATATGTATGGTGCTTACAGCACCACACACTCACGCAGCGCTCCCACACGCATGACGAACACATGACGAACACACGTACCGGCAAAGCTCCCCCGTGTAGCCTCACAGACTGTTTAGGGCAAGTGCTGTTGGTAGCGAGTTGCAGCAGCGCTGCCTATGAAGGCTGGAACAGCGACACACGAGGGAGGGGGGGGGGTGGCCGAATTTGTCTCCCCACAACCCCACGTCCCCCCGCGTCTCACCGCGTCCCCAGTGCTGCGGTGTTTACTCCCCACTGGTGGTGATTTAAGGCCGAGTCAACATAGGGGAGGCCCAGGACCCAGCGTCACGTGGGCGGTGCTTGGCGGTGGCCGTGAGCGCGAATGGAACTCGCTCTGCTGCGCTAACCACTGTGCCACCGCTCTGCTGCGCTAACCACCGTGCCACCGCTCTGCTGCCCCCCACTATTGGGGGGGTCTCCGTGGGGGTCCCGTGGGGGTCCCGTGGGGGTCTCCGTAGGGGTCCCACGGGGGGGTCTGCCAAGGGGGTCTCTGTCTCTCACCTGCGCGCCCGGAGTTGGCTGCTGCTGCTGCTGATGGGAGCCGACGTCAGTGCTGCTGCTGGGCAGTGGTGGAGACCTGCGGGGTGGGAGACACGGGGGGGGTTAGTGGGGGATACGGGGGGGGGTTAGTGGGGGACACGGGGGGGGGGGTTAGTGGGGGACGGGGGGGGGTTAGTGGGAGACACGGGGGGGGTTAGTGGGGGATACGGGGGGGGGTTAGTGGGGGACACGGGGGGGGGGGTTAGTGGGGGACGGGGGGGGGTTAGTGGGAGACACGGAGGGGGGGTTAGTGGGAGACACGGAGGGGGGGTTAGTGGGAGACACGGGGGGGGGGGGTTAGTGGGAGACACGGGGGGGGGGTTAGTGAGAGACACGGGGGGGGGGGGTTAGTGGGAGACACGGGGGGGTTAGTGGGGGACACGGGGGGGGGGTTAGTGGGGGACACGGGGGGGGTTAGTGGGAGACACGGGGGGGGGGTTAGTGGGGGACACGGGGGGGGGGTTAGTGGGAGACACGGGGGGGGGTTAGTGGGAGACACGGGGGGGGGTTAGTGGGGGACACGGGGGGGGTTAGTGGGGGACACGGGGGGGGGTTAGTGGGAGACACGGGGGGGGGTTAGTGGGGGACACGGGGGGGGGTTAGTGGGAGACACGGGGGGGGGTTAGTGGGAGACACGGGGGGGGGTTAGTGGGGGACACGGGGGGGGGGTTAGTGGGGGACACGGGGGGGGGTTAGTGGGAGACACGGGGGGGGGGTTAGTGGGAGACACGGGGGGGGTTAGTGGGGGACACGGGGGGGGGGTTAGTGGGAGACACGGGGGGGGGTTAGTGGGAGACACGGGGGGGTTAGTGGGAGACACGGGGGGGGTTAGTGGGGGACACGGGGGGGGGGTTAGTGGGAGACACGGGGGGGGGGTTAGTGGGAGACACGGGGGGGTTAGTGGGGGACACGGGGGGGGGGTTAGTGGGGGACACGGGGGGGGTTAGTGGGAGACACGGGGGGGGGGGTTAGTGGGGGACACGGGGGGGGGTTAGTGGGAGACACGGGGGGGGGTTAGTGGGAGACACGGGGGGGGGTTAGTGGGAGACACGGGGGGGGGGGGTTAGTGGGAGACACGGGGGGGGTTAGTGGGGGACACGGGGGGGAGTTAGTGGGGGACACGGGGGGGGGGGTTAGTGGGAGACACGGGGGGGGTTAGTGGGGGACACGGGGGGGGGTTAGTGGGGGACACGGGGGGGAGTTAGTGGGGGACACGGGGGGGGGGGGGTTAGTGGGAGACACGGGGGGGGTTAGTGGGGGACACGGGGGGGGGTTAATGTGGGGGACACGGGGGGGGGGGGGTTAGTGGGAGACACGGGGGGGGGGGTTAGTGGGGGACACGGGGGGGGGGTTAGTGGGAGACACGGGGGGGGGGTTAGTGGGAGACACGGGGGGGGGGTTAGTGGGAGACACGGGGGGGGGTTAGTGGGAGACACGGGGGGGGGGTTAGTGGGAGACACGGGGGGGGGGTTAGTGGGAGACACGGGGGGGGGTTAGTGGGGGACACTGGGGGGGGGGGGTTAGTGGGAGACACGGGGGGGGGGTTAGTGGGAGACACGGGGGGGGGTTAGTGGGGGACACGGGGGGGGGTTAGTGGGAGAAACGGGGGGGGGGGTTAGTGGGAGAAACGGGGGGGGGGTTAGTGGGAGACACGGGGGGGGGGGTTAGTGGGGGACACGGGGGGGGGTTAGTGGGAGACACGGGGGGGGGTTAGTGGGGGACACGGGGGGGGGGGTTAGTGGGAGACACGGGGGGGGGGTTAGTGGGGGACACGGGGGGGGGTTAGTGGGAGACACGGGGGGGGGGTTAGTGGGAGACACGGGGGGGGGTTAGTGGGAGACACGGGGGGGGGGTTAGTGGGAGACACGGGGGGGGGGTTAGTGGGAGACACGGGGGGGGGTTAGTGGGGGACACTGGGGGGGGGGGGTTAGTGGGAGACACGGGGGGGGGGTTAGTGGGAGACACGGGGGGGGGTTAGTGGGGGACACGGGGGGGGGTTAGTGGGAGAAACGGGGGGGGGGGTTAGTGGGAGAAACGGGGGGGGGGTTAGTGGGAGACACGGGGGGGGGGGTTAGTGGGGGACACGGGGGGGGGTTAGTGGGAGACACGGGGGGGGGTTAGTGGGGGACACGGGGGGGGGTTAGTGGGAGAAACGGGGGGGGGGGTTAGTGGGAGAAACGGGGGGGGGGTTAGTGGGAGACACGGGGGGGGGGTTAGTGGGGGACACGGGGGGGGGGTTAGTGGGAGAAACGGGGGGGGGGGTTAGTGGGAGACACGGGGGGGGGGTTAGTGGGGGACACGGGGGGGGGTTAGTGGGAGAAACGGGGGGGGGGGTTAGTGGGAGACACGGGGGGGGGGGTTAGTGGGGGACACGGGGGGGGTTAGTGGGGGACACGGGGGGGGGTTAGTGGGGGACACGGGGGGGGGTTGGTGGGAGAAACGGGGGGGGGTTAGTGGGAGACACGGGGGGGGGGGTTAGTGGGGGACACGGGGGGGGGTTAGTGGGAGACACGGGGGGGGGTTAGTGGGGGACACGGGGGGGGTTAGTGGGGGACACGGGGGGGGTTAGTGGGGGACACGGGGGGGGTTAGTGGGGGACACGGGGGGGGTTAGTGGGGGACACGGGGGGGGGTTAGTGGGGGACACGGGGGGGGGTTAGTGGGAGAAACGGGGGGGGGGGTTAGTGGGAGAAACGGGGGGGGGGTTAGTGGGAGACGGGGGGGGGTTAGTGGGGGACACGGGGGGGATAGTGGGGGACACGGGGGGGGGTTAGTGGGAGACACGGGGGGGGTTAGTGGGGGACACGGGGGGGGGTTAGTGGGGGACACGGGGGGGATAGTGGGGGACACGGGGGGGGGTTAGTGGGGGACACGGGGGGGGTTAGTGGGGGACACGGGGGGGGGTTAGTGGGGGACACGGGGGGGGGGTTAGTGGGAGACACGGGGGGGGGTTAGTGGGAGACACGGGGGGGGGTTAGTGGGAGACACGGAGGGGGGTTAGTGGGATAAACGGGGGGGTTAGTGGGGGACACGGGGGGGGGTTAGTGGGAGACACGGAGGGGGGGTTAGTGGGAGACACGGGGGGGGGTTAGTGGGAGACACGGGGGGGGGTTAGTGGGGGACACGGGGGGGGGGTTAGTGGGGGACACGGGGGGGGGTTAGTGGGGGACACGGGGGGGGGGGGGTTAGTGGGAGACACGGGGGGGGGTTAGTGGGGGACACGGGGGGGGGTTAGTGCGAGACACGGGGGGGGGGGGGTTAGTGGGAGACAGGGGGGGGGTTAGTGGGGGGACACGGGGGGGGGGGTTAGTGGGGGACACGGGGGGGGGGTTAGTGCGAGACACGGGGGGGGGGTTAGTGGGAGACACGGGGGGGGGTTAGTGGGGGACACGGGGGGGGTTAATGAGTAGAGACACGGGGGGGGGTTAGAGGGGGACACGGGGGGGGTTAGTGGGAGATACGGGGGGGGGTTAGTGAGTAGAGACACAGGGGGGGGGGGGTTAGTGGAAGACACGGGGGGGGTTAGTGGGGGACACGGGGGGGGTTAGTGGGAGACACGGGGGGGGTTAGAGGGGGACACGGGGGGGGTTAGTGGGAGACACGGGGGGGTTAGAGGGGGACACGGGGGGGGGTTAGAGGGGGACACGGGGGGGGGGTTAGTGGGAGACACGGGGGGGGTTAGAGGGGGACACGGGGGGGGGTTAGTGGGAGACACGGGGGGGGGTTAGAGGGGGACACGGGGGGGGTTAGTGGGAGACACGGGGGGGGTTAGAGGGGGACACGGGGGGGGTTAGAGGGGGACACGGGGGGGGGTTAGTGGGAGACACGGGGGGGGTTAGTGAGTAGAGAAACGGGGGGGGTTAGTGGGGGACACGGGGGGGGTTAGTGGGAGACACGGGGGGGGTTAGTGAGTAGAGACACGGGGGGGGTTAGTGGGGGACACGGGGGGGGGTTAGTGGGTAGAGACACGGGGGAGACGCGGATTCACGGGGGATGGGTAGACGCAGTGAGGGGGGAGTGCTCAGGGCGGCATGGGGTGAGGTGGCGATGGCGGTGGTGATGATGATGCTGCTACTGATGATGGTTGTGATTGATTTTGACTGCGTGTGCAGTGTGTGCGTGTGTGTATGTACACGTGTGTGTGTGTAGGTGTGTGTGTATGTACACGTGTACGTGAGTGTGTACACGTGTGTAGGTGTGTGTGTGTACACGTATGTGTGTGTAGGTGTGTGTGTTTGTAGGTGTGTGTGTGTAGGTGTGTGTGTGTACACGTGTGTGTGTGTACACGTGTGTGTGTGTAGGTGTGTGTGTGTACACGTGTGTGTGTGTACACGTGTGTGTGTGTAGGTGTGTGTGTGTACACGTGTGTGTGTGTACACGTGTGTGTGTGTAGGTGTGTGTAGGTGTGTGTGTGCAGGTGTGTGTGTGTAGGTGTGTGTGTGCAGGGTGTGTGTGCAGGTGTGTGTGTGTACACGTGTGTGTGTGTACACGTGTGTGTGTGTACACGTGTGTGTGTGTACACGTGTGTGTGTGTGTCGGTAAGATGCGCTGCGAGTTCGATTCCCGATCACGACCACAATCACCACCGATAGCCATCATATGAATCGGCCCATGGCCTCCCCTAGATCGACTCAGCCTCAACTGAGTAGCTGGTGCAGCAGTGTGCAGTAACTCGCGAGCAGCACTTGCCTCTGCAGCCTGTTAACACTACAGGGGGATCTTTGTCTTTGTGTCTGCATGTGTATGAATGGCGGTGTTAATGTTACCGTGAGTAGCGGGGGGTGTCAATGTGTGCGTGCGTGTGGGGCGTAGGGTGTCGTGTAGTGTGTTCTGTGTGTGTGTAGTGTGTGTGGTGTATGTGTGTAGTGTGTGTGTGTAGTGTGTGTGTGTAGTGTGTGTGTGTAGTGTGTGTAGTGTGTGTGTGTAGTGTGTGTGTGTAGTGTGTGTGTAGTGTGTGTGTGGCGTGTGTAGTGTGTGTGTGTAGTGTGTGTGTAGTGTGTGTGTAGTGTGTGTGTAGTGTGTGTGTGGTGTGTATGTGGCGTGTGTAGTATGTGTAGTGTGTGTGTAGTTTGTGTGTAGTTTGTGTGTAGTGTGTGTGTAGTTTGTGTGTAGTGTGTTGTGTGTTGTGTGTAGTGTGTGTGTGTAGTGTGTGTGTGTAGTTGTGTGTGTGTAGTGTGTGTAGTGTGTGTGTAGTTGTGTGTGTGTAGTGTGTGTGTAGTGTGTGTGTAGTGTGTGTGTAGTTTTGTGTGTAGTGTGTGTGTAGTGTGTTTGTAGTGTGTGTGTAGTGTGTGTGCAGTTTGTGTGTGTGCAGTTTGTGTGTGTGTAGTTTGTGTATAGTGTGTGTGTAATTTGTGTGTAGTTTGTGTGAAGTTGGCCACCCACCGCCTCGTGTGCTGTTCCGGCCTTCACAGGCGCTGCGACTCGCTAACAGCACTTGCCCCTGCAGCCTGTCCCAGGCTACCCGGGGGATCTCTGTCTGTACATGAATGTTGTATCATTGCCTTTGTATGCGCGTGCGCGTGTACACGTGGGGGGGGCGGTGGGGGGGCGGTGGGGGAGCGGTGGCGCTGTGGTTAGCGCGCTACTGCGCTACGAACCAGGATTCGATTGAACCGGTTCTGGGACTCATCCTCAATCGACTACCACATGTCCCGGCAGTATGTTGAGGTTCAATTTGTGATCTGTGTCTCTGTATGTGAGCGTGTGGGGTGTGTATATGAGTGAGTGTATGAGGGTGTGAGTGAGGGTGTGAGTGTGGGTGTGTGTGAGTGTGTATGTGAGCGTGTGGGTGTATGAGTGAGTGAGTGTGTGAGTGAGTGTGTGAGTGTGAGTGTATGAGTGAGTGAGTGTATGGGTGAGTGAGTGTGTGAGTGAGTGAGTGTGTGAGTGAGTGAGTGTGTGAGTGTATAAGAGTGAATGTGTTAGTGTGTATGTGAGTGTTTGAGTGGGTGTGTGAGTGTATGAGTGGGTCGTGAGTGAGTGTATGAGTGTGTGTGCGTGGGTGAGTGTGTGTGAGTGTATGAGTGAGTGTGTGTATGAGTGAGTGTATGAGTGAGTGAGTGTGTGAGTGAGTGTGTGTGGGTGAGTGAGTGTGTGAGTGAGTGAGTGTGTGAGTGAGTGAGTGTTTGAGAGTGAGTGTGTGAGTGTGTATGTGAGTGTATGAGTGTGTGTGAGTGTATGAGTGGGTGTGAGTGAGTGTATGAGTGAGTGAGTGTATGAGTGAGTGAGTGTGTGAGTGAGTGTGTGAGTGGGTGAGTGAGTGTGTGAGTGAGTGTATGAGTGAGTGTATGAGTGGGTGAGTGTGAGTGAGTGTGTGTGAGTGAGTGTATGAGTGAGTGAGTGTATGAGTGAGTGAGTGTATGAGTGAGTGTATGAGTGAGTGTGTGAGTGAGTGGTGAGTGTGGGTGTGTGAGTGGTGTGTGAGTGAGTGAGGAGTGTGTGAGTGAGTGAGTGGTGAGTGAGTGTGTGAGTGAGTAGTGAGTGAGAGGTGAGTGGTGAGTGAGTGAGGAGTGTGTGAGTGAGTGAGTGGTGAGTGAGTGGTGTGTGAGTGAGAGGTGAGTGGTGAGGGGAGGTGGTGAGGCGATGAAAGTTTGGAAGGTGACGTGAGGTGAGGAACGGCGATGTCAAGATGCAGTCACGTGACGCGTCGCCTCCTCACCACCCCTCACCTCGCCTCACCAACTCACCTCATCCCGTCTCCCCTCACCACATCACCCCGACTCCCCTCACCACATCACCCTTTACTCCCCTCCTCACCTCCTCACCCCTCAACCCGACCACTCATCTCGGACCTCTCCTCACCTATTCCCCCCCCCTCTCC
>NW_027621527.1:15000-24715 GCF_964198595.1 Lampetra fluviatilis | reverse complement strand
CACTACTGCCCCCCCCACCACTGCCTCCCACTACTGCCCCCCACCACAGAGCGAGAAATCCGAGTTGCTGAGGGACTCTGAGTTGAGTCGTGAACGGAGCTTGGAGCAGCAGCAGCAACAGGAGATGGCAAATCTAGTGGAGCGTGGCTCACAACTCAAACAGGTAATCACTCACTCACTCACCTACTCACTCACCTACTCACTCACCTACTCACTCACCTACTCACTCACTCACTCACCTACTCACTCACCTACTCACTCACTCACCTACTCACCTACTCACTCACTCACCTACTCACTCACTCACCTACCTACTCACTCACCTACTCACTCACCTACCTACCACTCACCTACCACTCACTCACCTACTCACTCACACACTCACTCAGCTACTCACTCACCTACCACTCACTCACTCACCTACTCACTCACTCACTCACTCACCTACTCACTCACCTACCTACCACTCGCCTACTCACTCACTCACCTACTCACTCACTCACTCACCTACCTACCACTCACCTACTCACTCACTCACTCACCTACTCACTCACTCACCTACTCACTCACTCACCTACCTACTCACTCACCTACTCACTCACCTACCTACCACTCACCTACCACTCACTCAGCTACTCACTCACCTACCACTCACTCACTCACCTACTCACTCACCTACCACTCACTCACTCACCTACCACTCACTCACCTACCACTCACTCACTCACCTACTCACTCACCCACTCACTCACCTACCTACCACTCGCCTACTCACTCACTCACCTACTCACTCACTCACTCACCTACCTACCACTCACCTACTCACTCACTCACTCACCCACTCACTCACCTACTCACTCACCTACTACTCACCTACTCACTCACTCACCTACCTACCACTCACTCAGCTACTCACTCCCCTACCACTCACTCACTCACCTACTCACTCACTCACCTACTCACTCACTCACTCACTCACTCACTCACCTACCTACCACTCACCTACCACTCACTCACCTACTCACTCACCTACCTACCACTCACCTACCACTCACTCACCTACTCACTCACCTACCTACCACTCACCTACTCACTCACTCACCTACTCACTCACCTACTCACTCACCTACTCACTCACTCACCTACCTACCACTCACCTACCACTCACTCACCTACCTACCACTCACCTACTCACTCACTCACCTACTCACTCACTCACCTACTCACTCACTCACCTAATCACTCACTCATTCACCTACCACTCACCCACTCACTCACCTACCTACCACTCACCTACCACTCACTCAGCTACCTACCACTCACTCACCTACTCACTCACTCACTCACTCACCTACTCACTCACTCACCTACTCACTCACTCACCCACTCACTCACTCACCCACTCACTCACCTACTACTCACTCACCTACTCACTCACCTACTCACTCGCTCACTCATCTACACATTCACCTACTCACTCACTCACTCACCTACCTAACACTCACTCACCTACCTACCACTGATTGAGTGAATGAGTGAGCGAGTGGCTGAGTTGCTGAGTGAGTGGCTGAGTGAGTGAGCGGCTGAGTGAGTGAATGAGTGAGTGGCTGAGTGAGTGAGCGGTTGAGTGAGTGAGTGGCTGAGTGAGTGAGCGGTTGAGTGAGTGAGTGGCTGAGTGAGTGAGCGGCTGAGTGAGTGAGCGGTTGAGTGAGTGAGTGGCTGAGTGAGTGAGCGGCTGAGTGAGTGAGCGACTGAGTGAGTGAGTGATTGAGTGGCTGATTGAGTGAATGAGCGAGTGGCTGAGTGAGTGAGCGGCTGAGTGAGTGAGTGGCTGAGTGAGCAGCTGAGTGAGTGAGCGACTGAGTGAGTGAGCGGCTGAGTGAGTGAGCGGCTGAGTGAGTGAGCGGCTGAGTGAGTGAGTGATTGAGTGGCTGATTGAGTGAATGAGCGAGTGGCTGAGTGAGTGAGCGGCTGAGTGAGTGAGTGGCTGAGTGAGCAGCTGAGTGAGTGAGCGACTGAGTGAGTGAGCGGCTGAGTGAGTGAGCGGCTGAGTGAGTGAGCGGCTGAGTGAGTGAGCGGCTGAGTGAGTGAGTGATTGAGTGGCTGATTGAGTGAATGAGCGAGTGGCTGAGTGAGTGAGCGGCTGAGTGAGTGAGTGGCTGAGTGAGCAGCTGAGTGAGTGAGCGACTGAGTGAGTGAGCGGCTGAGTGAGTGAGCGGCTGAGTGAGCAGCTGAGTGAGTGAGCGACTGAGTGAGTGAGCGGCTGAGTGAGTGAGCGGCTGAGTGAGCAGCTGAGTGAGTGAGCGGCTGAGTGAGTGAGTGGCTGAGTGAGCAGCTGAGTGAGTGAGCGGCTGAGTGAGCAGCTGAGTGAGTGAGCGGCTGAGTGAGTGAGCGGCTGAGTGAGTGAGTGGCTGAGTGAGCAGCTGAGTGAGTGAGCGGTTGAGTGAGTGAGCGGCTGAGTGAGCAGCTGAGTGAGTGAGCGGCTGAGTGAGTGAGCGGTTGAGTGAGTGAGCGGCTGAGTGAGCAGCTGAGTGAGTGAGCGGCTGAGTGAGTGAGCGGCTGAGTGAGTGAGCGGCTGAGTGAGTGAGCGGTTGAGTGAGTGAGCGGCTGAGTGAGCAGCTGAGTGAGTGAGCGGCTGAGTGAGTGAGCGGCTGAGTGAGTGAGCGGCTGAGTGAGTGAGCGGTTGAGTGAGTGAGCGGCTGAGTGAGTGAGCGGTTGAGTGAGTGAGCGGCTGAGTGAGCAGCTGAGTGAGTGAGCGGCTGAGTGAGTGAGCGGCTGAGTGAGTGAGCGGCTGAGTGAGCAGCTGAGTGAGTGAGCGGCTGAGTGAGTGAGCGGCTGAGTGAGTGAGCGGTTGAGTGAGTGAGCGGCTGAGTGAGCAGCTGAGTGAGTGAGCGGCTGAGTGAGCGGCTGAGTGAGTGAGCGGCTGAGTGAGTGAGCGGCTGAGTGAGTGAGCGGCTGAGTGAGCAGCTGAGTGAGTGAGCGGCTGAGTGAGTGAGCGGCTGAGTGAGTGAGCGGCTGAGTGAGTGAGCGGTTGAGTGAGTGAGCAGCTGAGTGAGTGAGCAGCTGAGTGAGTGAGCGGCTGAGTGAGTGGTGAGTGAGTGACATGGTGAGTGGTGAGTGGTGAGTGAGTGGTTGAGTGAGTGGTGAGTGAGTGAGTGGTTGAGTGAGTGGTGAGTGAGTGGTTGAGTGGTTGAGTGAGTGACATGGTGAGTGACGTGGTGAGTGGTTGAGTGAGTGGTGAGTGAGTGAGTGGTTGAGTGAGTGAGTGAGTGGTTGAGTGAGTGAGTGAGTGGTTGAGTGAGTGAGTGGTTGAGTGAGTGAGCGGCTGAGTGAGTGAGCGACTGAGTGAGTGAGCGACTGAGTGAGTGAGCGACTGAGTGAGTGAGCGACTGAGTGAGTGAGCGACTGAGTGAGTGAGCGACTGAGTGAGTGAGCGGCTGAGTGAGTGAGCGACTGAGTGAGTGAGCGGTTGAGTGAGTGAGCGGCTGAGTGAGTGAGCGGTTGAGTGAGTGAGCGGTTGAGTGAGTGAGTGGCTGAGTGAGTGAGCGACTGAGTGAGTGAGCGGCTGAGTGAGTGAGCGACTGAGTGAGTGAGCGGCTGAGTGAGTGAGAGACTGAGTGAGTGAGTGACTGAGTGAGTGAGCGGCTGAGTGAGTGAGTGGCTGAGTGAGTGAGCGGCTGAGTGAGTGAGCGACTGAGTGAGTGAGTGACTGAGTGAGTGAGCGGCTGAGTGAGTGAGTGGCTGAGTGAGTGAGCGGCTGAGTGAGTGAGCGACTGAGTGAGTGAGCGGCTGAGTGAGTGAGCGACTGAGTGAGTGAGCGACTGAGTGAGTGAGCGGCTGAGTGAGTGAGCGACTGAGTGAGTGAGCGGCTGAGTGAGTGAGCGGCTGAGTGAGCGGCTGAGTGAGTGAGCGGCTGAGTGAGTGAGCGGCTGAGTGAGCGGCTGAGTGAGTGAGCGGTTGAGTGAGTGAGCGGCTGAGTGAGTGAGCGACTGAGTGAGTGAGCGGCTGAGTGAGTGAGCGGCTGAGTGAGTGAGCGGCTGAGTGAGCGGCTGAGTGAGTGAGCGGTTGAGTGAGTGAGCGGCTGAGTGAGTGAGCGACTGAGTGAGTGAGCGACTGAGTGAGTGAGTGACTGAGTGAGTGAGCGGCTGAGTGAGTGAGCGGCTGAGTGAGCGGCTGAGTGAGTGAGCGGCTGAGTGAGTGAGCGGCTGAGTGAGCGGCTGAGTGAGTGAGCGGTTGAGTGAGTGAGCGGCTGAGTGAGTGAGCGACTGAGTGAGTGAGCGGCTGAGTGAGTGAGCGGCTGAGTGAGTGAGCGGCTGAGTGAGTGAGCGACTGAGTGAGTGAGCGGCTGAGTGAGTGAGCGGCTGAGTGAGCGGCTGAGTGAGTGAGCGGTTGAGTGAGTGAGCGGCTGAGTGAGTGAGCGGCTGAGTGAGTGAGCGGCTGAGTGAGTGAGCGACTGAGTGAGTGAGTGGCTGAGTGAGCGGCTGAGTGAGTGAGCGGCTGAGTGAGTGAGCGGCTGAGTGAGTGAGCGGCTGAGTGAGTGAGCGACTGAGTGAGTGAGCGGCTGAGTGAGTGAGCGGCTGAGTGAGCGGCTGAGTGAGTGAGCGGTTGAGTGAGTGAGCGGCTGAGTGAGTGAGCGACTGAGTGAGTGAGCGGCTGAGTGAGTGAGCGGCTGAGTGAGCGGCTGAGTGAGTGAGCGGTTGAGTGAGTGAGCGGCTGAGTGAGTGAGCGACTGAGTGAGTGAGCGGCTGAGTGAGTGAGCGGCTGAGTGAGTGGCTGAGTGAGTGAGCGGCTGAGTGAGTGAGCGACTGAGTGAGTGAGCGGCTGAGTGAGTGAGCGGCTGAGTGAGTGAGCGACTGAGTGAGTGAGCAGCTGAGTGAGTGAGCGGCTGAGTGAGCGGCTGAGTGAGTGAGCGACTGAGTGAGTGAGCGACTGAGTGAGTGAGCAGCTGAGTGAGTGAGCGGCTGAGTGAGTGAGTGGCTGAGTGAGTGAGCGGCTGAGTGAGTGAGCGACTGAGTGAGTGAGTGACTGAGTGAGTGAGCGGCTGAGTGAGTGAGCGGCTGAGTGAGTGAGCGGCTGAGTGAGTGAGCGACTGAGTGAGTGAGCGGCTGAGTGAGTGAGCGGCTGAGTGAGTGAGTGGCTGAGTGAGTGAGCGGCTGAGTGAGTGAGTGGCTGAGTGAGTGAGCGGCTGAGTGAGTGAGTGGCTGAGTGAGTGAGCGACTGAGTGAGTGAGCGGCTGAGTGAGTGAGCGGCTGAGTGAGTGAGCGGCTGAGTGAGTGAGCGGCTGAGTGAGTGAGAGACTGAGTGAGTGAGAGACTGAGTGAGTGAGTGACTGAGTGAGTGAGCGGCTGAGTGAGTGAGCGGCTGAGAGAGTGAGTGACTGAGTGAGTGAGCGGTTGAGTGAGTGAGTGGCTGAGTGAGTGAGCGACTGAGTGAGTGAGCGGCTGAGTGAGTGAGCGACTGAGTGAGTGAGCGGTTGAGTGAGTGAGCGGCTGAGTGAGTGAGTGGCTGAGAGAGTGAGCGACTGAGTGAGTGAGTGGCTGAGTGAGTGAGCGACTGAGTGAGTGAGCGGCTGAGTGAGTGAGCGACTGAGTGAGTGAGCGGTTGAGTGAGTGAGCGGCTGAGTGAGTGAGCGACTGAGTGAGTGAGCGGCTGAGTGAGTGAGTGGCTGAGAGAGTGAGCGACTGAGTGAGTGAGCGACTGAGTGAGTGAGCGGTTGAGTGAGTGAGCGGCTGAGTGAGTGAGCGACTGAGTGAGTGAGCGGCTGAGTGAGTGAGCGACTGAGTGAGTGAGTGACTGAGTGAGTGAGCGGCTGAGTGAGTGAGCGGCTGAGTGAGTGAGTGACTGAGTGAGTGAGCGGCTGAGTGAGTGAGTGACTGAGTGAGTGACTGAGTGAGTGAGCGGCTGAGTGAGTGAGCGGCTGAGTGAGTTAGTGGCTGAGAGAGTGAGTGACTGAGTGAGTGAGCGGCTGAGTGAGCGAGTGGCTGAGAGAGTGAGCGACTGAGTGAGTGGCTGAGTGAGCGGCTGAGTGAGTGAGCGGCTGAGTGAGTGAGCGGCTGAGTGAGTGAGTGGCTGAGAGAGTGAGTGACTGAGTGAGTGAGCGGCTGAGTGAGCGAGTGGCTGAGAGAGTGAGCGACTGAGTGAGTGGCTGAGTGAGCGGCTGAGTGAGTGAGTGGCTGAGTGAGTGAACGGCTGAGTGAGTGAGCGGCTGAGTGAGCAGCTGAGTGAGTGAGTGGCTGAGTGAGTGAGTGGCTGAGTGAGTGAACGGCTGAGTGAGTGAGCGGCTGAGTGAGTGAGCGGCTGAGTGAGTGAGCGGCTGAGTGAGTGAGTGGCTGAGTGAGTGAACGGCTGAGTGAGTGAGTGGCTGAGTGAGTGAGCGGCTGAGTGAGTGAGCGGCTGAGTGAGTGAGTGGCTGAGTGAGTGAACGGCTGAGTGAGTGAGCGGCTGAGTGAGTGAGCGGCTGAGTGAGTGAGCGGCTGAGTGAGTGAGCGGCTGAGTGAGTGAGCGGCTGAGTGAGTGAGTGGCTGAGTGAGTGAGCGGCTGAGTGAGTGAGCGGCTGAGTGAGCAGCTGAGTGAGTGAGTGGCTGAGTGAGTGAGTGGCTGAGTGAGTGAACGGCTGAGTGAGTGAGCGGCTGAGTGAGTGAGCGGCTGAGTGAGTGAGCGGCTGAGTGAGTGAGTGGCTGAGTGAGTGAACGGCTGAGTGAGTGAGTGGCTGAGTGAGTGAGCGGCTGAGTGAGTGAGCGGCTGAGTGAGTGAGTGGCTGAGTGAGTGAACGGCTGAGTGAGTGAGCGGCTGAGTGAGTGAGCGGCTGAGTGAGTGAGCGGCTGAGTGAGCAGCTGAGTGAGTGAGCGGCTGAGTGAGTGAGCGGCTGAGTGAGTGAGCGACTGAGTGAGTGAGCGGCTGAGTGAGTGAGCGGCTGAGTGAGCAGCTGAGTGAGTGAGCGACTGAGTGAGTGAGCGGCTGAGTGAGTGAGCGGCTGAGTGAGTGAGCGGCTGAGTGAGTGAGCGGCTGAGTGAGTGAGCGGCTGAGTGAGTGAGCGGCTGAGTGAGTGAGCGGCTGAGTGAGTGAGCGGCTGAGTGAGTGAGCGGCTGAGTGAGTGAGCGGCTGAGTGAGTGAGCGGCTGAGTGAGTGAGCGGCTGAGTGAGTGAGCGGCTGAGTGAGTGAGCGGCTGAGTGAGTGAGCGGCTGAGTGAGTGAGCGGCTGAGTGAGTGAGCGGCTGAGTGAGTGAGCGGCTGAGTGAGTGAGCGGCTGAGTGAGTGAGCGGCTGAGTGAGTGAGCGGCTGAGTGAGTGAGCGGCTGAGTGAGTGAGCGGCTGAGTGAGTGAGCGACTGACTGAGTGACTGAGCGACTGAGTGAGTGGCTGAGTGAGCGGCTGAGTGAGCGGCTGAGTGAGTGACTGAGTGAGCGAGTGGCTGAGTGAATGAGTGGCTGATTGAGTGAATGAGTGAGTGGCTGAGTGAGTGAGTGGCTGAGTGAGTGAGCGGCTGAGTGAGTGAGCGACTGAGTGAGTGAGCGGCTGAGTGAGTGAGCGGTTGAGTGAGCGGCTGAGTGAGTGAGCGGCTGAGTGAGTGAGCGGTTGAGTGAGCAGCTGAGTGAGTGAGCGGCTGAGTGAGTGAGCGGCTGAGTGAGTGAGCGGTTGAGTGAGTGAGCGGCTGAGTGAGTGAGCGGCTGAGTGAGTGAGCGGCTGAGTGAGTGAGCGGCTGAGTGAGCAGCTGAGTGAGTGAGCGGCTGAGTGAGCAGCTGAGTGAGTGAGCGGCTGAGTGAGTGAGCGGCTGAGTGAGTGAGCGGCTGAGTGAGTGAGCGGCTGAGTGAGTGAGCGGCTGAGTGAGTGAGCGGCTGAGTGAGTGAGCGGCTGAGTGAGTGAGCGGCTGAGTGAGTGAGCGACTGAGTGAGTGAGTGGCTGAGTGAGCAGCTGAGTGAGTGAGCGGTTGAGTGAGTGAGCGGCTGAGTGAGTGAGCGACTGAGTGAGTGAGCGGCTGAGTGAGTGAGCGGTTGAGTGAGTGAGCGGCTGAGTGAGTGAGCGGCTGAGTGAGTGAGCGGCTGAGTGAGTGAGCGACTGAGTGAGCAGCTGAGTGAGTGAGCGGCTGAGTGAGTGAGTGGCTGAGTGAGCAGCTGAGTGAGTGAGCGGTTGAGTGAGTGAGCGGCTGAGTGAGTGAGCGGTTGAGTGAGTGAGCGGCTGAGTGAGTGAGCGGCTGAGTGAGTGAGCGGCTGAGTGAGTGAGCGGCTGAGTGAGTGAGCGGCTGAGTGAGTGAGCGGCTGAGTGAGCAGCTGAGTGAGTGAGCGGCTGAGTGAGTGAGTGGCTGAGTGAGTGAGCGGTTGAGTGAGTGAGCGGCTGAGTGAGTGAGCGGCTGAGTGAGTGAGCGGCTGAGTGAGTGAGCGGCTGAGTGAGTGAGCGGCTGAGTGAGTGAGCGGCTGAGTGAGTGAGCGGCTGAGTGAGTGAGCGGCTGAGTGAGTGAGTGGCTGAGAGAGTGAGTGACTGAGTGAGTGAGCGGCTGAGTGAGCGAGTGGCTGAGAGAGTGAGCGACTGAGTGAGTGGCTGAGTGAGCGGCTGAGTGAGTGAGTGGCTGAGTGAGTGAACGGCTGAGTGAGTGAGCGGCTGAGTGAGCAGCTGAGTGAGTGAGTGGCTGAGTGAGTGAGTGGCTGAGTGAGTGAACGGCTGAGTGAGTGAGCGGCTGAGTGAGTGAGCGGCTGAGTGAGTGAGCGGCTGAGTGAGTGAGTGGCTGAGTGAGTGAACGGCTGAGTGAGTGAGTGGCTGAGTGAGTGAGCGGCTGAGTGAGTGAGCGGCTGAGTGAGTGAGTGGCTGAGTGAGTGAACGGCTGAGTGAGTGAGCGGCTGAGTGAGTGAGCGGCTGAGTGAGTGAGCGGCTGAGTGAGTGAGCGGCTGAGTGAGTGAGCGGCTGAGTGAGTGAGTGGCTGAGTGAGTGAGCGGCTGAGTGAGTGAGCGGCTGAGTGAGCAGCTGAGTGAGTGAGTGGCTGAGTGAGTGAGTGGCTGAGTGAGTGAACGGCTGAGTGAGTGAGCGGCTGAGTGAGTGAGCGGCTGAGTGAGTGAGCGGCTGAGTGAGTGAGTGGCTGAGTGAGTGAACGGCTGAGTGAGTGAGTGGCTGAGTGAGTGAGCGGCTGAGTGAGTGAGCGGCTGAGTGAGTGAGTGGCTGAGTGAGTGAACGGCTGAGTGAGTGAGCGGCTGAGTGAGTGAGCGGCTGAGTGAGTGAGCGGCTGAGTGAGCAGCTGAGTGAGTGAGCGGCTGAGTGAGTGAGCGGCTGAGTGAGTGAGCGACTGAGTGAGTGAGCGGCTGAGTGAGTGAGCGGCTGAGTGAGCAGCTGAGTGAGTGAGCGACTGAGTGAGTGAGCGGCTGAGTGAGTGAGCGGCTGAGTGAGTGAGCGGCTGAGTGAGTGAGCGGCTGAGTGAGTGAGCGGCTGAGTGAGTGAGCGGCTGAGTGAGTGAGCGGCTGAGTGAGTGAGCGGCTGAGTGAGTGAGCGGCTGAGTGAGTGAGCGGCTGAGTGAGTGAGCGGCTGAGTGAGTGAGCGGCTGAGTGAGTGAGCGGCTGAGTGAGTGAGCGGCTGAGTGAGTGAGCGGCTGAGTGAGTGAGCGGCTGAGTGAGTGAGCGGCTGAGTGAGTGAGCGGCTGAGTGAGTGAGCGGCTGAGTGAGTGAGCGGCTGAGTGAGTGAGCGGCTGAGTGAGTGAGCGACTGACTGAGTGACTGAGCGACTGAGTGAGTGGCT
>NW_027621527.1:0-5000 GCF_964198595.1 Lampetra fluviatilis | reverse complement strand
TAGTAGTAGTAGTGGTGGTAGTAGTAGTAGTAGTAGTGGTAGTGTAGTAGTGGTAGTAGTGGTAGTAGTAGTGGTAGTAGTGGTAGTAGTAGTGTAGTAGTAGTGGTAGTAGTAGTAGTAGTGTAGTAGTAGTAGTGGTGTAGTAGTAGTAGTAGTGTAGTAGTAGTAGTAGTGGTAGTAGTAGTAGTAGTGGTAGTAGTGGTAGTAGTAGTGGTAGTAGTGTAGTAGTAGTGGTAGTAGTAGTAGTAGTAGGTAGTGTAGTAGTAGTGGTAGTAGTAGTAGTAGTAGTAGTGGTAGTAGTAGTAGTAGTGGTAGTAGTAGTAGTAGTGGTAGTGGTAGTAGTAGTAGTGGTAGTAGTAGTAGTGGTAGTGGTAGTAGTTAGTAGTGTAGTAGTAGTAGTGGTAGTAGTAGTGGTAGTAGTGGTAGTAGTAGTAGTAGTGGTAGTAGTAGTGGTAGTAGTGGTAGTAGTGGTAGTAGTAGTGGTAGTAGTAGTAGTGGTAGTAGTAGTAGTGGTAGTAGTAGTAGTGGTAGTAGTAGTGTAGTAGTAGTGGTAGTAGTAGTAGTAGTGGTAGTAGTAGTAGTGGTAGTAGTAGTGGTAGTAGTGGTAGTAGTAGTAGTAGTAGTGGTAGTAGTAGTAGTAGTAGTGGTAGTAGTAGTAGTGGTAGTAGTAGTAGTAGTAGTGTAGTAGTAGTAGTAGTAGTGGTAGTAGTAGTAGTGGTAGTAGTAGTAGTGGTAGTAGTAGTAGTAGTAGTGGTAGTAGTAGTAGTAGTAGTAGTGGTAGTAGTAGTAGTAGTGGTAGTAGTAGTAGTGGTAGTAGTAGTAGTGGTAGTAGTAGTAGTAGTTGGTAGTAGTAGTAGTGGTAGTAGTAGTAGTAGTGGTAGTAGTGGTAGTAGTAGTAGTGGTAGTAGTAGTAGTAGTGGTAGTAGTAGTAGTGGTAGTAGTAGTGGTAGTAGTGGTAGTAGTAGTAGTAGTAGTGGTAGTAGTAGTAGTAGTAGTGGTAGTAGTAGTAGTGGTAGTAGTAGTAGTAGTAGTAGTAGTAGTAGTAGTAGTGGTAGTAGTAGTAGTGTAGTAGTAGTAGTAGTGGTAGTAGTAGTAGTAGTAGTGGTAGTAGTAGTAGTAGTGGTAGTTGTAGTAGTGGTAGTAGTAGTAGTGGTAGTAGTAGTAGTAGTGGTAGTAGTAGTAGTGGTAGTAGTAGTAGTAGTGGTAGTAGTAGTAGTGGTAGTAGTAGTAGTAGTAGTAGTAGTGGTAGTAGTAGTAGTAGTGGTAGTAGTAGTAGTGGTAGTAGTAGTAGTGGTAGTAGTAGTAGTAGTGGTAGTAGTAGTAGTGGTAGTAGTAGTAGTAGTAGTGGTAGTAGTAGTAGTGGTAGTAGTAGTAGTGTAGTTGTAGTAGTAGTAGTGGTAGTAGTGTAGTAGTGGTAGTAGTAGTAGTAGTGGTAGTAGTAGTGGTAGTAGTGTAGTAGTGGTAGTAGTGTAGTAGTGGTAGTGGTAGTAGTAGTGGTAGTAGTAGTAGTAGTGGTAGTAGTAGTGGTAGTAGTAGTGGTAGTAGTGGTAGTAGTGGTAGTAGTGGTAGTAGTGGTAGTAGTAGTGGTAGTAGTAGTGGTAGTAGTGGTAGTAGTGGTAGTAGTGGTAGTAGTGGTAGTAGTGGTAGTAGTGGTAGTAGTGGTAGTAGTAGTGGTAGTAGTAGTAGTAGTGGTAGTAGTGGTAGTAGTGGTGGTAGTGTAGTAGTGGTAGTAGTGGTGGTAGTAGTAGTAGTGGTAGTAGTAGTAGTAGTGGTAGTAGTAGTAGGTGTAGTAGTAGTGGTAGTAGTAGTAGTGGTAGTGGTAGTTGTAGTAGTGGTAGTAGTAGTAGTAGTAGTGGTAGTAGTAGTAGTGGTAGTAGTAGTGGTAGTAGTAGTAGTAGTAGTGGTAGTAGTAGTGGTAGTGGTAGTAGTAGTAGTGTAGTAGTGGTAGTAGTGGTAGTAGTGGTAGTAGTAGTAGTAGTAGTAGTAGTAGTGGTAGTAGTAGTAGTGGTAGTGGTAGTAGTAGTAGTGGTAGTGGTAGTAGTAGTAGTGGTAGTAGTGGTAGTAGTAGTAGTGGTAGTAGTAGTAGTGGTAGTAGTGGTAGTAGTAGTAGTGGTAGTAGTGGTAGTAGTGGTAGTAGTAGTAGTGGTAGTAGTGGTAGTAGTAGTAGTGTAGTGGTAGTAGTAGTAGTGTAGTGGTAGTAGTAGTAGTGGTAGTAGTGGTAGTAGTAGTAGTGGTAGTAGTAGTAGTGGTAGTAGTGGTGTAGTAGTAGTGTAGTAGTAGTAGTGGTAGTAGTAGTGGTGTAGTAGTAGTGGTAGTGTAGTAGTAGTAGTGGTAGTAGTAGTGGTAGTGGTAGTAGTGGTAGTAGTAGTAGTAGTAGTGGTAGTAGTAGTAGTAGTAGTGGTAGTAGTAGTGGTAGTGGTAGTAGTAGTAGTAGTAGTAGTAGTAGTGGTAGTGGTAGTAGTAGTAGTGGTAGTAGTAGTGGTAGTAGTAGTAGTGGTAGTAGTAGTGGTGTAGTAGGTAGTAGTGTGGTAGTAGTAGTAGTGGTAGTAGTAGTGGTAGTGGTAGTAGTGGTAGTAGTAGTAGTAGTAGTGTAGTGGTAGTAGTAGTAGTGGTAGTAGTAGTAGTAGTAGTGGTAGTCGTAGTGTGGTAGTAGTAGTAGTGGTAGTAGTAGTAGTGGTAGTAGTAGTGGTAGTAGTAGTAGTAGGTAGTAGTGGTAGTAGTAGTAGTGGTAGTAGTAGTAGTAGTAGTGGTAGTAGTAGTAGTAGTAGTAGTGGTAGTAGTAGTAGTAGTAGGTTGTAGTAGTAGTAGTGGTAGTGGTAGTAGTAGTAGTGGTAGTGGTAGTAGTAGTAGTGGTAGTAGTGTAGTAGTAGTAGTGGTAGTAGTAGTAGTAGTAGTGGTAGTAGTAGTAGTGGTAGTAGTGGTAGTAGTAGTAGTAGTAGTGGTAGTAGTGGTAGTAGTAGTAGTGGTAGTAGTAGTGGTAGTAGTAGTGGTAGTGTAGTAGTGGTAGTAGTAGTAGTGGTAGTAGTAGTAGTAGTAGTGTAGTAGTGGTAGTAGTAGTAGTAGTGGTAGTAGTGGTAGTAGTAGTAGTGGTAGTAGTAGTAGTGGTAGTAGTAGTAGTGGTAGTAGTAGTAGTGGTAGTGGTAGTAGTAGTGGTGGTAGTAGGTAGTAGTGGTAGGTAGTAGTAGTGGTAGTACGTAGTAGTGGTAGTAGTGGTAGTAGTAGTAGTGGTAGTAGTAGTAGTAGGTAGTAGTGGTAGTAGTAGTAGTGGTAGTAGTGGTAGTAGTGGTAGTTGTAGTAGTAGTAGTGGTAGTAGTGGTAGTAGTAGTGGTAGTAGTAGTAGTGGTAGTAGTGTAGTAGTAGTAGTGGTGGTAGTAGTAGTGGTAGTAGTGGTAGTAGTAGTAGTAGTAGTGGTAGTAGTAGTAGTGGTAGTAGTGGTAGTAGTAGTAGTGGTAGTAGTGGTAGTAGTAGTAGTGGTGGTAGTAGTAGTGGTAGTAGTGGTAGTAGTAGTAGTAGTAGTAGTGGTAGTAGTGGTAGTAGTGGTAGTAGTAGTAGTGGTAGTAGTGGTAGTAGTGGTAGTAGTAGTGGTGTAGTAGTAGTAGTAGTAGTGGTAGTAGTGGTAGTAGTGGTAGTAGTGTAGTAGTGGTAGTAGTAGTAGTAGTGGTAGTGGTAGTAGTGGTGGTAGTGGTAGTAGTAGTAGTGGTAGTAGTGTAGTAGTAGTAGTGGTAGTAGTAGTAGTGGTAGTGGTAGTAGTGGTGGTAGTGGTAGTAGTAGTAGTGGTAGTGGTAGTAGTAGTAGTGGTAGTAGTGGTAGTGGTAGTGGTAGTAGTGGTAGTAGTGGTAGTAGTAGTAGTAGTGGTAGTGGTAGTTGGTAGTAGTGGTAGTAGTAGTAGTAGTGGTAGTGGTAGTAGTAGTAGTAGTGGTAGTAGTAGTGTAGTAGTAGTAGTGGTGGTAGTAGTAGTAGTAGTAGTGTAGTAGTGGTGGTAGTGGTGGTGTAGTAGTAGTAGTAGTGGTAGTAGTAGTAGTGGTGTAGTAGTGCTGGTGGTAGTAGTAGTGTAGTAGTGGTGGTAGTGGTGTAGTAGTAGTGGTAGTAGTAGTGTAGTAGTAGTAGTAGTGTAGTAGTGGTGGTAGTGGTGTAGTAGTAGTGGTAGTAGTGTAGTAGTGGTGGTAGTAGTGGTAGTAGTGGTAGTGGTGGTAGTGGTGGTAGTGGTGTAGTAGTAGTGGTAGTAGTGGTGGTAGTAGTGGTAGTTGTGGTAGTAGTAGTAGTGGTGTAGTAGTAGTAGTAGTGGTGGTAGTAGTGGTAGTAGTGTAGTAGTGTAGTAGTAGTGTAGTAGTAGTGTAGTAGTAGTGTAGTAGTAGTAGTGTAGTAGTAGTAGTGTAGTAGTAGTGTAGTAGTAGTGTAGTAGTAGTAGTGGTGTAGTAGTAGTGGTAGTAGTGGTGGTAGTAGTGGTGTAGTAGTAGTGGTGTAGTAGTAGTGGTAGTAGTAGTGTAGTAGTAGTAGTAGTGGTGGTAGTGGTGGTAGTGGTGTAGTAGTAGTGGTAGTAGTGGTGGTAGTGGTGGTAGTAGTGGTGGCCACCCTGTGTGTGTGTAGCCACAGTGCCGGCAGCCTTTGTAGACGCCAATGCTCCACGAACACAGCACTTGCCCCAGCAGCCTGCTAGAGGCTACGCGGGGCAGCTTTGTTTTTAGTTGTTAAATGTTGAGAAGCCATATACAGTACCCTACAACTACCTCTACCCACTCACCCATTCACCCACTCACACAATCACCAACCTACCCACTCACCTACCCAACCACCCACTCACCCATTCACCCACCCACTCACCCATTCACCCACACACTCACACCACCCACCCACCCACACACTCACCCACCCACCCACCCACCCACTCACCCACCCACACACTCACACCACCCACCCACACACTCACCCACCCACCCACACACTCACCCCACCCACCCACACACTCACCCACCCACCCACACACTCACCCACCCACCCAC
>NW_027621526.1:0-2000 GCF_964198595.1 Lampetra fluviatilis | reverse complement strand
AGTAGCTGAGTGAGTAGCTGAGTGAGTAGCTGAGGTGAGTGAGTAGCTGAGTGAGTGAGTAGCTGAGTGGGTAGCTGAGTGAGTAGCTGAGTGAGTGAGTAGCTGGTGAGTGAGTAGCTGGGTGAGTGAGTAGCTGGGTGAGTGAGTAGCTGAGTGAGTAGCTGAGTGAGTAGCTGAGTGAGTAGCTGAGTGAGTAGCTGAGTGAGCAGTGAGTAGCTGAGTGGGTAGCTGAGTGGGTAGCTGAGTGGGTAGCTGAGTGAGTAGCTGAGTGAGTAGCTGAGTGAGTGAGTAGCTGAGTGAGTGAGTAGCTGAGTGGGTAGCTGAATGGGTAGCTGAGTGAGTAGCTGAGTGAGTAGCTGAGGGAGTAGCTGAGTGAGTGAGTAGCTGAGTAGGTAGCTGAGTGAGTGAGTAGCTGAGTGGGTAGCTGAGTGAGTGAGTAGCTGAGTGAGTAGCTGAGTGGGTAGCTGAGTGGGTAGCTGAGTGAGTGAGTAGCTGAGTGAGTAGCTGAGTGGGTAGCTGAGTGAGTGAGTAGCTGAGTGAGTAGCTGAGTGGGTAGCTGAGTGAGTAGCTGAGTGAGTAGCTGAGTGAGTGGGTAGCTGAGTGGGTAGCTGAGTGGGTAGCTGAGTGAGTAGCTGAGTGGGTAGCTGAGTGAGTAGCTGAGTGGGTAGCTGAGTGAGTAGCTGAGTGAGTAGCTGAGTGAGTGAGTAGCTGAGTGAGTAGCTGAGTGAGTAGCTGAGTGGGTAGCTGAGTGGGTAGCTGAGTGGGTGGGTAGCTGAGTGGGTAGCTGAGTGGGTAGCTGAGTGAGTGAGTAGCTGAGTGAGTGGGTAGCTGAGTGAGTAGCTGAGTGAGTAGCTGAGTGGGTAGCTGAGTGGGTAGCTGAGTGGGGTAGCTGAGTGGGTAGCTGAGTGAGTGAGTAGCTGAGTAGGTAGCTGAGTGAGTGAGTGGGTAGCTGAGTGAGTGAGTAGCTGAGTGGGTAGCTGAGTGGGTAGCTGAGTGGGTAGCTGAGTGGGTAGCTGAGTGGCTACCTGAGACAGCGGGTGCTGAGTGGCTGTGTGCGCTGAGTCCACTGAGGAGGTAGCTGAGTGAGTAGCTGAGTGGGTAGCTGAGTGGGTAGCTGAGTGGCTACCTGAGACAGCGGGGTGCTGAGTGGCTGTGTGCTGCTGAGTCCACTGAGGAGGTATTCGACGTCGTCTGTGATGCCCTGACTCTCGCCAAACTCCACCACGTCGCTCAGACGCTTCACGTGACGTACCACCGTGTAGAGCTGGGGGGGGGGGGGGGGGGGCAGGGAGGGGGGGGGGGAGACTCAGCTACTCACTCAGCTACTCACTCAGCTACTCACTCAGCTAGTCACTCACTTCAGCTACTCACTCACTCAGCTAGTCACTCAGCTACACACTCACTCAGCTAGTCACTCAGATACTCACTCAGCTAGTCACTCAGCTACACACTCACTCAGCTAGTCACTCAGCTACACACTCACTCAGCTAGTCACTCAGATACTCACTCAGATACACACTCAGATACACACTCACTCAGCTACTCACTCACTCAGCTAGTCACTCAGCTACACACTCACTCAGCTAGTCACTCAGCTACACACTCACTCAGCTAGTCACTCAGATACTCACTCACTCAGCTACTCACTCACTCAGCTACTCACTCAGCTACACACTCACTCAGCTACTCACTCAGCTACTCACTCACTCAGCTACTCACTCAACTCAGCTAGTCACTCAGCTACTCACTCACTCAGCTACTCACTCAGCTACACACTCACTCAGCTACTCACTCAGCTACACACTCACTCAGCTACTCACTCACCTACACACTCACTCAGCTAGTCACTCAGCTACACACTCACTCAGCTAGTCACTCAGCTACACACTCACTCAGCTAGTCACTCAGCTACACACTCACTCAGCTAGTCACTCAGCTACACACTCACACTCAGCTAGTCACTCAGATACTCACTCAGCTACACACTCACTCAGCTAGTC
>NW_027621525.1:0-2000 GCF_964198595.1 Lampetra fluviatilis | reverse complement strand
GCTGCTCGCTAACAAACACTTGCCCCTGCAGCCTTTGGTGGTGGAGGTTGAGTAATTGTGTCCGTTCATCGCCATCATCAGTTCATGGAAAATCACCTCTGCCCCCCCCCTCTCCCCCCCCCCTTCTCCCCCCTCTGACCCCCCCCTCCCCCCACCTTGCTCCCCCCCCCTCTCCTCCACCCCCTCTCCCCCCTCTGACTTCCCCCTCCCCCACCTTGCTCCCCGCCCCTCTCCCCCACCCCCTCTCTGCCCCTCCCTCTCCCCCATCTGCCCCCACCTCCCCCCCCGCTTTCCCCCACCCCCTCTCCCCCCCACCTTGTTCCCCCCCTTCCCCCACCCCCTCCCCCACCCCCTTTCTGCTCCCCCCTCTACCCCTCCCTCTCCCTCACCTTGCCCCCCCTCCCCCCTCCCCCCATCTTGCTCCCTCTCCCCCCTCCCACCTTGCTCCCCCCCGCTCTCCCCCCTCTCCCCCTCCCCCCCCCTCTCCCGCCCCTCCCCCCACCCCGTCAGCTTCGGGAGCTTCGAGGGCCACCTCTCCCACAAGCGTCGTCACGGCGACGTGGACGACGACGACGACGAGGAGGAGGATGAGGAGGATGAGGAGGAGGAGGAGGCCAAGTTTGGGCCGGGCCTCGCGAGGAGGAGGGGAGGGGGGGGTGGGGGGGGGCGGGGGAGGGGGGGGGGGCGCCCCCAGAGACGGCGGCAGCGGCGTGACGACGGCGACGACGAGGTGAGTGGGACGCTCCGTGGAAACATTCACTCACCAACTCACTCACTCACCTACTCACTCACCCACTCACTCACCTACTCACTCACCAACTCACTCACTCACTCACCAACTCACTCACTCACCAACTCACTCACCCACTCACTCACCTACTCACTCACCAACTCACTCACTCACCAACTCACTCACCCACTCACCCACTCACTCAACCACTGACCCACTCACTCACTCATCAACTCACTCACTCACTCACTCACCTACTCACCCCCTCACTCACTCACCAACTCACTCACTCACCTACTCACTCACTCACCAACTCACTCACTCACCAACTCACTCACCAACTCACTCACTCACTCACTCACCTACTCACTCACCCCACTCACCCACTCACTCAACCACTGACCCACTCACTCACTCACTCATCAACTCACTCACTCACCTACTCACCCACTCACTCACTCACCAACTCACTCACTCACTCACCTACTCACTCACTCACTCACCAACTTACTCACCCACTCACTCACCTACTCGCTCACCAACTCACTCACTCACCAACTCACTCACTCACTCACCCACTCACCCACTCACTCAACCACTCACCCACTCACTCACTCACCAACTCACTCACTCACCTACTCACCCACTCACTCACCAACTCACTCACTCACTCACCTACTCACCCACTCACTCACTCACTCACCAACTCACTCACTCACCTACTCACTCACTCAGTTATCTACTCACTCACCTACTCACCCACTCACTCAACCACTCACCCACTCAGTCATCTACTCACCAACTCACTCACCCACTCACTCAACCACTCACCCACTCACTCACCCACTCAGTCACCAACTCACTCACCAACTCACTCACTCAATTACCCACTCACTCACCAACTCACCCACTCAGTCATCTACTCACTCACCAACTAACTCACTCAATTACCCACTCACTCACCAACTCACCCACTCAGTCATCTACTCACTCACCAACTAACTCACTCAATTACCCACTCACTCACCAACTCACCCACTCAGTCATCTACTCACTCACCAACTCACTCACTCAATTACCCACTCACTCACCAACTCACTCACCAACTCACCCACTCAGTCATCTACTCACTCACCCACTCACTCACTCAATTACCCACTCACTCACCAACTCACCCACTCAGTCACCAACTCACTCACCAACTCACTCACTCAATTACCCACTCACTCACCAACTCACCCACTCAGTCACCAACTCACTCACCAACTCA
>NW_027621524.1:0-4000 GCF_964198595.1 Lampetra fluviatilis | reverse complement strand
CTGAGTCCACCACGCGGCGGGTCCGTCGCGCCGGTGCCTGTGGGGGGGATGGGGGGGGGGAGGAGGGGGGGTGAGGGACGGGGGGGGGGGGGTGGGAGAGGGTGGAGGGTGAGGGTGGAGGGGGGAGAGAGGGTGAGAGAGAGGGTGGGTGAGGTGAGAGGGTGAGGGGGAGAGAGGGGGAGAGAGGGAGGGAGAGGGTGAGAGAGGGTGAGAGAGAGGGGGAGAGAGGGGGAGAGAGGGGGGAGAGAGTCAGAGAGAGGGGGAGGGGGAGGAGAGGGAGGGAGAGAGGGTTCGAGGGGGAGGGGAGAGAGGGAGGGAGAGAGGGTGAGGGGGAGAGAGGGAGGGAGAGAGGGTGAGGGTGGAGGGGTGAGAGAGGGAGGGAGAGAGGGTGAGGGTGAGGGGGAGAGAGGGGGAGAGAGTCAGAGAGAGGGGGAGGGGGAGAGAGGGAGGGAGAGGGTGAGGGGGAGGGGGAGAGAGGAGGGAGAGAGGGTGAGGGTGGAGGGTGGAGAGGGAGGGAGAGAGGGTGAGGGTGAGGGGGAGAGAGGGGGAGGAGAGTCAGAGAGAGGGGGAGGGGGAGAGAGGGAGGGAGAGAGGGTGAGGGGGAGGGGGAGAGAGGGAGGGAGAGAGGGTGAGGGTGAGAGAGGGAGGGAGAGAGGGTGAGGGTGGAGGGTGAGAGAGGAGGAGAGAGGGTGAGGGTGAGAGAGGGAGGGAGAGAGGGTGAGGGTGAGGGGGAGAGAGGGAGGGAGAGAGGTGAGGGTGAGGGGAGAGAGGGAGGGAGAGAGGGGGGTGAGGGGAGAGAGGGAGGGAGAGAGGGTGAGGGTGAGGGAGAGAGGGAGGGAGAGAGGGTGAGGGTGGAGGGTGAGAGAGGGAGGGAGAGAGGGGTGAGGGTGAGAGGAGGGAGAGAGGGTGAGGGGAGAGAGGGAGGAGAGAGGGGTGAGGGAGGGGGAGAGAGGAGGGAGAGAGGGTGAGGGGGAGAGAGGGAGGGAGAGAGGGTGAGGGTGAGGGGGAGAGAGGGAGGGAGAGAGGGTGAGGGGGAGAGAGGGAGGGAGAGAGGTGAGGGTGGAGGGTGAGAGAGGGAGGGAGAGAGAGGGTGAGGGTGAGAGAGGGAGGGAGAGAGGGTGAGGGTGGAGGGTGAGAGAGGGAGGGAGAGAGGGTGAGGGTGAGAGAGAGGGAGGGAGAGAGGGTGAGGGGGAGAGAGGGAGGGAGAGAGGGTGAGGGGGAGAGAGGGAGGGAGAGGGTGAGGGTGGAGGGTGAGAGAGGGAGGGAGAGGGTGAGGGTGGAGGGTGAGAGAGGGAGGGAGAGAGGGTGAGGGTGGAGGGTGAGAGAGGGAGGGAGAGAGGGTGAGGGTGAGGTGAGAGAGGGAGGAGAGAGAGGGTGAGGGTGAGAGGGTGAGAGAGGGAGGGGAGAGAGGGTGAGGGGGGAGAGAGAGGGAGGGAGAGAGGGTGAGGGTGAGGGGAGAGAGGGAGAGGGTGAGGGGGAGAGAGGGAGGGAGAGAGGGTGAGGGTGGAGGGGTGAGAGAGGGAGGGAGAGAGGGTGAGGGTGGAGGGTGAGAGAGGGAGGGAGAGAGGGTGAGGGTGAGAGAGAGGAGGGAGAGGAGGTGAGGGTGAGGGGGAGAGAGGGAGGGGAGAGAGGGTGAGGGGGAGAGAGGGAGGGAGAGAGGGAGGGAGGGAGAGAGAGGGTGAGGGTGAGAGAGGGGAGGGAGAGAGGGTGAGGGTGGAGGGTGAGAGAGGGAGAGGAGGGAGGTTGAGGGTGAGAGGGTGAGGGAGAGAGGGAGGAGAGAGGGTGGGGAGAGAGGGGTGAGGGTGAGGGGTGAGGGAGAGGGGAGGGAGAGAGGGTGAGGGGTGAGAGAGGGAGGAGAGGGTGAGGAGGGTGGGAGAGAGAGGGAGGGTGAGAGGGGAGGGGGAGGAGTGAGGGTGAGAGAGGGGTGGTGAGAGAGGGGGGTGTGAGAGAGGGTGAGAGAGGGTGAGAGAGGTGAGAGAGGTGAGAGAGGGTGAGAGAGTCAGGGTGAGAGAGGTGAGAGAGGTGAGAGAGTGAGGTGAGGGTGAGAGTCAAGGGTGAGGTGGAGGGTGAGAGAGGTCAGGGGGGAGAGAGGGTGAGGAGGGTGAGGGTGAGGGAGAGGGAGGGAGGAGAGAGGGTGAGCGAGTTAGAGGGAGAGAGAGGGTGAGGGTGAGGGTGAGGGTGAGAGAGGGTGAGGAAGAGAGGGTGAGAGAGGGAGGGAGGGAGAGTGCCTCACCTGGACTCCCGGGATCCACGGGGCGACACAGCCTCAACTCGTACAGACCACTCACCCTCCTAGAGCACACACACACAGACACACACAACACAGACACACACACAGACACACACACAGACACACACATAGACACACACACACAGACACACACACACAGACACACACACAGACACACACACAGACACACACACACAGACACACACACAGACACACACATAGACACACAGACACACACACACAGACACACACGTTACACACACAGACACACACACGTTACACACACAGACACACACACACAGACACACACACACACAGACACACACAGACACACACACACAGACACACACACAGACACACACACAGACACACACACACAGACACACACGTTACACACACAGACACACACACACGTTACACATAGACACACGCGTTACACACAGACACACACGCAGACACACACAGACCACTCACACTCCTAGAGCAGACACAGAGACACACGTTACACATAGACACACGTTACATACAGACACACACAGACAACAACAACAAGCGCCATTCGCCACTAAGTGGCGGGTGACGTCACCACGACGCTTGTGCCAGGCCATGTGCACCTTGAGGCCACGTGAAGTGTCGAACGCCCGCTGGCAGGAGGTCACGTGGCAGACCCAGCAGGTGCCACGGGTCGACTGACCGAGATGACCGAGATGACTGGCTGATGCACCACCTGTGGCCCCCTACTGTGCCAACTTGCTGTGCTTTAGCCACCCGGCGCTCCGCTCGTTGTTGTGAGCGTCGCTCCTCCGCCCTCCGTTGTTGTTGGAGGGCGACTGCCTCCAACTGCCCAGTAGCGTCCTTCACGAGCCTCCTCCACTGAGGCCGATCTTGACACCGCTGGTACCGGTCATCGGCAAGTCCACTCAGCTCCACGTCCTCCTGTACCACGTCACTCCATCTCTTCTCTAGCCCGTGCCGCGCCCGTCTAACCTCCTTCATGCGGTGGCTGGGCATGCGGGCTACATGACCCAGCCAACGCAGCATTGCCTGCCAGAGGAGCTCACCGATGGGACTTTGTCGAGATCTTTCAAGGAATTTGTGAGCTCCTCACACAATCCAGCCTGCAGGTTAAACCCAGGATGGATCGTCGGCAGGCCAGCCACTCACCCACAGACTCACCTACTCATCCACACACTCACCCACACACTCACTCACCCACTCACCGATACACTCACCCACACACTCACTCACCCACTCACCGATACACTCACCCACACACCCACTCACCCACTCACCGATACACTCACCCACACACCCACTCACCCACTCACCGATACACTCACCCACACACCCACTCACCCACTCACCGATACACTCACCCACACACTCACCGATACACTCACCCACACACTCACTCACCCACTCACCGATACACTCACCCACACACTCACTCACCCACTCACCGATACACTCACCCACACACTCACTCACCCACTCACCGATACACTCACCCACACACTCACTCACCCACTCACCGATACACTCACCCACACACCCACTCACCCACTCACCGATACACTCACCCACACACTCACTCACCCACTCACCGATACACTCACCCACACACTCACTCACCCACTCACCGATACACTCACCCACACACCCACTCACCCACTCACCGATACACTCACCCACACACTCACTCACCCACTCACCGATACACTCACCCACACACTCACTCACCCACTCACCGATACACTCACCCACACACTC
>NW_027621523.1:246224-250626 GCF_964198595.1 Lampetra fluviatilis | reverse complement strand
TGGGTGAGTGGGTGAGTGAGTGGGTGAGTGAGTGAGTGGGTGAGTGGGTGAGTGAGTGGGTGAGTGGGTGAGTGAGTGAGTGAGTGGGTGAGTGAGTGGGTGAGTGAGTGGGTGAGTGAGTGAGTGAGTGAGTGGGTGAGTGAGTGGGTGGGTGAGTGAGTGAGTGAGTGAGTGGGTGAGTGAGTGGGTGAGTGGGTGAGTGAGTGAGTGGGTGAGTGGGTGGGTGAGTGAGTGGGTGGGTGAGTGAGTGAGTGAGTGGGTGAGTGAGTGAGTGGATGAGTGAGTGGGTGAGTGAGTGAGTGGGTGGGTGAGTGAGTGAGTGAGTGGGTGAGTGGGTGAGTGAGTGGGTGAGTGGGTGAGTGAGTGGGTGAGTGGGTGAGTGAGTGGGTGAGTGAGTGAGTGGGTGAGTGGGTGAGTGGGTGAGTGAGTGGGTGAGTGGGTGGGTGAGTGAGTGGGTGAGTGGGTGGGTGAGTGGGTGAGTGGGTGAGTGAGTGGGTGAGTGAGTGAGTGGGTGAGTGGGTGAGTGAGTGGGTGAGTGAGTGAGTGGGTGAGTGAGTGGGTGAGTGGGTGAGTGAGTGAGTGAGTGAGTGAGTGAGTGAGTGGGTGAGTGAGTGGGTGAGTGAGTGGGTGAGTGAGTGAGTGAGTGAGTGGGTGAGTGAGTGGGTGGGTGAGTGAGTGAGTGAGTGAGTGGGTGAGTGAGTGGGTGAGTGGGTGAGTGAGTGAGTGGGTGAGTGGGTGGGTGAGTGAGTGGGTGGGTGAGTGAGTGAGTGAGTGGGTGAGTGAGTGAGTGGATGAGTGAGTGGGTGAGTGAGTGAGTGGGTGGGTGAGTGAGTGAGTGAGTGGGTGAGTGGGTGAGTGAGTGGGTGAGTGGGTGAGTGAGTGGGTGAGTGGGTGAGTGAGTGGGTGAGTGAGTGAGTGGGTGAGTGGGTGAGTGGGTGAGTGAGTGGGTGAGTGGGTGGGTGAGTGAGTGGGTGAGTGGGTGGGTGAGTGGGTGAGTGGGTGAGTGAGTGGGTGAGTGAGTGAGTGGGTGAGTGAGTGAGTGGGTGAGTGAGTGAGTGGGTGAGTGAGTGGGTGAGTGAGTGTATTTGGAGTCTGCGTCTCTCTCTCATCATCATCATCACGGTGGCTAGGAGATGTTGACTACCTCGCCTGGTGTACAGGAGGTCGTGGGTTCGATCCCGACCCTGACGATGCCTGCTGCTTTCTCTCTCTCCCCATCGTCGGGTGGATTTTTCTCCGGGTCCTCCAGTTTTTTCCCCTCCACATGTCGAATGGACCTCACGCGTTTTCGAGTGTATGGGATTGCCAGCAAGCTAACAACGGCACTTGCCCCTCTAGACAGTATGCCAGAGGCTACACGGGGGATCTTTGTCTGTGTCTGTGTGTGAGGTGCTAGCGATCAGCACTTGCCCCTGCAGCCTGTCAGAGACTACACGGGGGATCTTTGTCTGTGTCTGTGTGTGAGGTGCTAGCTAACAGCACTTAACCCTGCAGCCTGTCAGAGACTACACGGGGGATCTTTGTCTGTGTCTGTGTGTGAGGTGCTAGCTAACAGCACTTGCCCCTACAGTATGTTCGAGGCTACACGGGGGATCTTTGTCTGTGTCTGTGTGTGAGGTGCTAGCTAACAGCACTTGCCCCTGCAGTCTGTTCGAGGCTACACGGGGGATCTTTGTCTGTGTCTGTGTGTGAGGTGCTAGCGATCAGCACTTGCCCCTACAGTCTGTTAGAGGCTACACGGGGGATCTTTGTCTGTGTCTGTGTGTGAGGTGCTAGCTAACAGCACTTGCCCCTACAGTATGTTCGAGGCTACACGGGGGATCTTTGTCTGTGTCTGTGTGTGAGGTGCTAGCTAACAGCACTTGCCCCTGCAGCCTGTTCGAGGCTACACGGGGGATCTTTGTCTGTGTCTGTGTGTGAGGTGCTAGCTCACAGCACTTGCCCCTGCACTCTGTTCGAGGCTACACGGGGGATCTTTGTCTGTGTCTGTGTGTGAGGTGCCAGCTAACAGCACTTGCCCCTACAGTCTGTTCGAGGCTACACGGGGGATCTTTGTCTGTGTCTGTGTGTGAGGTGCCAGCTAACAGCACTTGCCCCTGCACTCTGTTCGAGGCTACACGGGGGATCTTTGTCTGTGTCTGTGTGTGAGGTGCCAGCTAACAGCACTTGCCCCTACAGTCTGTTCGAGGCTACACGGGGGGATCTTTGTGTCTGTGTGTCTGTGTGTGTGTAGGGGGAGTTTGGGGTGTACCTGGTCTCGGATGGAAGTAGCCGCCCTTATCGCTGCAAGATCAAGGCTCCCGGCTTCGCCCATCTGGTGAGCGAGTCCGCCCGCCTTGGCGATCATCGGTGCGACCCCCCAATCTGTCGAATCGGAATCGGTCGGAAGGTTCAGCGGCGAACGCCGATTCTCCCAGGCAAGGTGGCGGTGCAAAGTAGAGGAACGTGGAATGATTCAAACAGTATCAATGCGTCTTCTTGGTTCTTTCGGTAAAGTCACGTAGAAGGGAAATGATAAAGTAAAAAAAATAAAACATAATAAAATACAATTCTCACAAAGGGAAATAATAAAATAATAATAAAAAATTACATAATAAAATACAATTCTCACGTATAAGGGAAATAATAAAACATTAAAAATAAAACAATAAAATCCTATTCTCACAAAGGGAAATAATAAAATATTACAAATAAAACATGATAAAATGCAATTCTCACTAAGGGAAATAATTAAATAATGAAATTTCACCATAGTAAAATGCAATTCTCACAAAGGGAAATAATAAAAATAAAACATCAAATACAATTCTCTGTCGGAAAGACAGCATGAAATGTTTCACGCTGTCTTTCCGACAGACCTGTTCTTCACCTGAGGACGGCTGCTTGCGTTGTGGCCGAAACGTCGTGAGAATTGTATTATTTTATTATGTTTTATTACTTTATTATTTCCCAATATGCACAAATACAACCGGAAGATGTTTTTATCTCACCGGGCAAAAGGGCGCTCCCTGAACAATTCCGTCGTTGTATTCGCTGCCTTGCCCCAATACCGATGAATGAAAAAACAAAAATTGTCTGTCGTCGTTAAACCAGCCACGAACACCCGGCACGGTCAATCGGTAAGAGGAGTTTTAGTGGCTTAAACAAGCCGTGGCCTAACCAGTTACCTCACCACTAAACCATCTACCGCCACCATCACCACCACCCATCACGGTCAATCGGTAAGAGGAGTTTTACTGGCTTAAACAAGCCGTGGCCTAACTAGTTGACTCACCACTAAACCATCTACCGCCACCATCACCATCACGGTCAATCGGTAAGAGGAGTTTTAGTGGCTTAAACAAGCCGTGGCCTAACTAGTTACCTCACCACTAAACCATCTACCGCCACCATCACCATCACGGTCAATCGGTAAGATGAGTTTTAGTGGCTTAAACAAGCCGTGGCCTAACTAGTTGACTCACCACTAAACCATCTACCGCCACCATCACCCGGCACGGTCAATCGGTAAGAGGAGTTTTAGTGGCTTAAACAAGCCGTGGCCTAACCAGTTACCTCACCACTAAACCATCTACCGCCACCATCACCATCACCCATCACGGTCAATCGGTAAGAGGAGTTTTAGTGGCTTAAACAAGCCGTGGCCTAACCAGTTACCTCACCACTAAACCATCTACCGCCACCATCACCTGGCACGGTCAATCGGTAAGATGAGTTTTAGTGGCTTAAACAAGCCGTGGCCTAACTAGTTACCTCACCACTAAACCATCTACCGCCACCATCACCATCACGGTCAATCGGTAAGAGGAGTTTTAGTGGCTTAAACAAGCCGTGGCCTAACCAGTTACCTCACCACTAAACCATCTACCGCCACCATCACCATCACGGTCAATCAGTAAGAGGAGTTTTAGTGGCTTAAACAAGCCGTGGCCTAACTAGTTACCTCACCACTAAACCATCTACCGCCACCATCACCCGGCACGGTCAATCGGTAAGAGGAGTTTTAGTGGCTTAAACAAGCCGTGGCCTAACTAGTTGACTCACCACTAAACCATCTACCGCCACCATCACCATCACCCATCACGGTCAATCGGTAAGAGGAGTTTTAGTGGCTTAAACAAGCCGTGGCCTAACTAGTTACCTCACCACTAAACCATCTACCGCCACCATCACCCGGCACGGTCAATCGGTAAGAGGAGTTTTAGTGGCTTAAACAAGCCGTGGCCTAACTAGTTGACTCACCACTAAACCATCTACCGCCACCATCACCATCACCCATCACGGTCAATCGGTAAGAGGAGTTTTAGTGGCTTAAACAAGCCGTGGCCTAACCAGTTACCTCACCACTAAACCATCTACCGCCACCATCACCCGGCACGGTCAATCGGTAAGAGGAGTTTTA
>NW_027621523.1:223724-241224 GCF_964198595.1 Lampetra fluviatilis | reverse complement strand
GTGTGTGTAGTCTGTGTGTGTGTGTGTAGTCTGTGTCTGTCTGTGTGAGTGTAGTGTGTGTAGTCTGTGTGTGTGTGTGTAGTCTGTGTCTGTCTGCGTGAGTGTAGTGTGTGTAGTCTGTGTGTGTGTGTGTGTAGTCTGTGTGTGTGTGTAGTCTGTGTCTGTCTGTGTGAGTGTAGTGTGTGTGTGTGTAGTCTGTGTCTGTCTGTGTGAGTGTAGTCTGTGTGTGTGAGTGTAGTGTGTGTAGTCTGTGTGTGTGTGAGTGTAGTCTGTGTGTGTGCGTGTGAGTGTAGTGTGTGTGTGTAGTCTGTGTGTGAGTGTAGTGTGTGTGTGTAGTCTGTGTGTGAGTGTAGTGTGTGTGTGTGTGTAGTGTGTGTGTGTGTGTAGTCTGTGTGTGTGTGTAGTGTGTGTGTGTGTAGTCTGTGTGTGAGTGTAGTGTGTGTGTGTGTAGTGTGTGTGTGTGTGTAGTCTGTGTGTGTGTGTAGTGTGTGTGTGTGTAGTCTGTGTGTGAGTGTAGTGTGTGTGTGTAGTCTGTGTGTGAGTGTAGTGAGTGTAGTGTGTGTGTGTAGTCTGTGTGTGAGTGTAGTCTGTGTGTGAATGTAGTGTGTGTGTGTGTAGTCTGTGTGTGAGTGTAGTGTGTGTGTGTAGTCTGTGTGTGAGTGTAGTGTGTGTGTGTAGTCTGTGTGTGAGTGTAGTGTGTGTGTGTGTAGTCTGTGTGTGAGTGTAGTGTGTGTGTGTAGTCTGTGTGTGAGTGTAGTGAGTGTGTGTGTAGTCTGTGTGTGAGTGTAGTGTGTGTGTGTAGTCTGTGTGTGAGTGTAGTGAGTGTAGTGTGTGTAGTCTGTGTGTGTGAGTGTAGTGAGTGTGTGTGTGTGTAGTCTGTGTGTGTGTGTGTAGTCTGTGTGTGAGTGTAGTGAGTGTGTGTAGTCTGTGTGTGAGTGTAGTGAGTGTAGTGTGTGTAGTCTGTGTGTGTGTTTTGCCGGCCATTTTCTGTGCACTGCTGGATGTTATGGTGGTCGATTATTAAAGATCTTTGAGGGGGGGGGGGTCACCCCCCCCCCCTCCTTCCCTTGTGTGAACGCGAGGTGATACACTACGTTGGTTCTTGTGTGTGTCGGTATGTGTGTGTTAGTGTGGTGTGTGTTAGTATGTGTGTCAGTGTGTGTGCGCCAGTGTGTGTGTGTGTCAGTGTTTCCAGTGTCTTCGCCGGTTGGAAACATTTAGGCTGGCCTGCCTACGATCCATCCTGGGTTTAACCTGCAGGCTGGATTGTGTGAGGAGCTCACAAGTCCTTGAAAGATCTGGGCAAAGTCCCATCAGTGAGCTCCTCCAGCAGGCAAGGCTGCGTTGGCTGGGTCATGTAGCCCGCATGCCCAGCCACCGCATGCCTAAACAGCTTTTGTTCGGCCGGATCGAGGGGGCTAAACGGGCGCGGCACGGGCTAGAGAAGAGATGGAGTGATGTGGTACAGGAGGACGTGGAGCTGAGTGGACTTGCCGATGACTGGTACCAGCGGTGTCAAGATCGGCCTCAGTGGAGGAGGCTCGTGAAGGACGCTACTGGGCAGTTGGAGGCAGTCGCCCTCCAACAACAACGGAGGGCGGAGGCGCGACGCTCACAACAACGAGCGGAGCGACGGGTGGCTAAAGCACAGCAAGTTGGCACAGTAGGGGGCACAGGTGGTGCATCAGCCAGTCATCTCGGTCATCTCGGTCAGTCGACCCGTGGCACCTGCTGGGTCTGCCCCGTGACCTCCTGCCAGCGGGCGTTCGACACTTCACGTGGCCTCAAGGTGCACATGGCCTGGCACAAGCGTCGTGGTGACGTCACCGCCACTTAGTGGCGAATGGCGGTTGTTGTTGTTGTGTGTCAGTGTGTGTGTGTCAGTGTGTGCCAGTATGTGTGTGTGTCAGTGTGTGTGTGTCAGTGTGTGTGTGTCAGTGTGTGTGTGTCAGTGTGTGTCAGTATGTGTGTGTGTAGTGGGGAGCGGTGGGTGTAGTGGTTAGCACTACGCTGCGCTACAAACCCGGGGACTTGAGTTCGATTCCCGCTCATGGCCAACACATTTATCTGAACCGGTCCTGGGCCTCCTCTAGGTCGACTCAGCCTCAAACGAGTACCTGGTGCGGTGTGTAGTGAACATCGCCACTGGGGAGACAAAGGCGGCCGGGCGTGGTGCTGGCCACCCACCCCCTCGTGTGCCGTTTCGGCCTTCATAGGTGCTCGCTAACAGCACTTGCCCCTACAGTCTGTTAAGGCCACACGGGGGATCTTTGTCTGTGTCTGTGTGTGAGGTGCTAGCTAACAGCACTTGCCCCTGCAGCCTGTTAGAGGCTACGCGGGGGACCTTTGTCTGTGTGTGAGGTGCTAGCTAACAGCACTTGCCCCTGCACTCTGTTAGAGTCTACACGGGGGATCTTTGTCTGTGTCTGTGTGTGAGGTGCTAGCTAACAGCACTTGCCCCTGCAGTCTGTTAGAGGCTACACGGGGGATCTTTGTCTGTGTCTGTGTGTGAGGTGCTAGCTAACAGCACTTGCCCCTGCAGTCTGTTAAGGCTACACGGGGGATCTTTGTCTGTGTGTGAGGTGCTAGCTAACAGCACTTGCCCCTACAGTCTATTAAGGCTACACAGGGGAGCTTTGTCTGTGTCTGCGTGTGAGGTGATAGTGAACAGCACTTGCCCCTACAGTCTGTTAGAGGCTACACGGGGGATCTTTGTCTGTGTCTGCGTGTGAGGTGCTAGCTAACAGCACTTGCCCCTACAGTCTATTAAGGCTACACAGGGGAGCTTTGTCTGTGTCTGTGTGAGGTGCTAGCTAACAGCACTTGCCCCTACACTCTGCTAGAGGCTACACGGGGGATCTTTGTCTGTGTGTGAGGTGCTAGCTGACAGCACTTGCCCCTGCAGCCTGTTAGAGGCTACACGGGGGATCTTTGTCTGTGTCTGCGTGTGAGGTGCTAGCTAACAGCACTTGCCCCTGCAGTATGTTAGAGGCTACACGGGGGATCTTTGTCTGTGTGTGAGGTGCTAGCTAACAGCACTTGCCCCTGCAGCCTGCTAGAGGCTACACGGGGGACCTTTGTGTGTGAGTTGCTAGCTAACAGCACTTGCCCCTGCAGCCTGTTAGAGGCTACACGGGGGATCTTTGTGTTGTGGAAATGTAGCGGAACGCGTCCTGGGTCTCCCCTAGGTCAACTCAGCCTCAAATTAGTACCTGGTGAAAGCGGCGTATGGTGTATACACCATTGGAACCTCATTTGGCAGTAAAACATATGGTAATAGTTTTTTTACCTTCTATCTGGCAACAAAATTGACACATTTTTTTTTTTTTTACACGAGGAGTCATGTTTGCATAGACCACAATATCTGCAGGTATTGTGGTCTATGCAAACATGACTCCTTGTAAAAAAAGTGTCGGTTTTGTTGCCAGATAGAAGGGTTAAAAAACAATTACCATATTTTTGACTGGCAGATGAGGTTCCAATGGTGTAAATGCTTTACCACCGAGCTCTCATACTCTGATGGTGCGTTGTCTTTGAGTTGTGCGCCTTTTGGCGTCATCTGGTCCAACACCGTGTGAGATTAGGCTCTAAGGAAAGCTGTCTCGGGTGTGGACCAATCAACTTCAAGGACCGTGTGAGACTAGGCTCTAAGGAAAGCTGTCTCGGGTGTGGACCAATCAACTTCAAGGACCATGTGAGACTAGGCTCTAAGGAAAGCTGTCTCGGGTGTGGACCAATCAACTTCAAGGACCATGTGAGACTGGGCTCTAAGGAAAGCTGTCTCTGGTGTGGACCAATCAACTTCAAGGACCATGTGAGACTGGGCTCTAAGGAAAGCTGTCTCTGGTGTGGACCAATCAACTTCAAGGACCATGTGAGACTAGGCTCTAAGGAAAGCTGTCTCTGGTGTGGACCAATCAACTTCAAGGACCATGTGAGACTAGGCTCTAAGGAAAGCTGTCTCTGGTGTGGACCAATCAACTTCAAGGACCATGTGAGACTAGGCTCTAAGGAAAGCTGTCTCGGGTGTGGACCAATCAACTTCAAGGACCATGTGAGACTGGGCTCTAAGGAAAGCTGTCTCGGGTGTGGACCAATCAACTTCAAGGACGGTGCATACATTATCAGAGTTAGGTGTTTTGTTTGCATTATGGCTGCAGGTATTGTGGTCTATGCAAACATGACTCCTTGTGTAGAAAAAAAGGTGTCAGTTTTGTTGCCATAAAAAAATTAACCCGTAAAAACAAAGTCTTTCACTATAAATCCTTTATATGCGTGGCGGCTAGAGTCCTCTCGTCCTCTGGCTTGAGATGGCTGCCACCTATGGGTCAGATGATTGCCTGCCACCATTAAGCAATAGGTAATTAAATATAATTGATTTTTTCCTAAAAAGTGTAAAATTTTGGAGGAAATGTTTCACGAACATTCATTGTCACGCACAACGAGTCTGTGTGCAAAATGTCAGCTCGATTGGATCACGGGAAGTGGGTTAAAAAACGACCGAAAGATTTGCACGGTCCTAAGCAAGCAAGCGAACTTAATATAAAGGATTTAAAAACAATTATCGGTGCGGTGTAGTGAACATCGCCACTGGGAGGGGGGGGGGGGGTGGGGAGAGAGACAAAGACGGCCGGGCGTGGTGCTGGCCACCCACCCCCTCGTGCACCACCTCCCGCGGACAGCACTTGCCCCCGCCGACGGCTTATCGGGAGGCTACACGGGGGATCTTTATCTTTGGCGGGGGGGGGGGGTTGGGGGTGGCTGTCGTTACGGGTGAAAGATCTGGACGCGGTCCCATCGGTGAAAGGTCTCGCAGGCGAGGGCTGCGTCGGCAGATCCACGTGGCCACGTGCATGCCCAGACACTCACGTGCCCAGTCACTCACGTGCCCAGCCACTCACGTGCCCAGTCACTCACGTGCCCAGCCACTCACGTGCCCAGCCACTCACGTGCTCAGTCACTCGCGTGCCCAGTCACTCACGTGCCCAGCCACTCACGTGCCCAGTCACTCGCGTGCCCTGCCACTCACGTGCCCAGCCACTCACGTGCCCAGCCACTCACGTGCCCAGCCACTCACGTGCCCAGCCACTCGCGTGCCCAGTCACTCACGTGCCCAGCCACTCGCGTGCCCAGACACTCGCGTGCCCAGCCACTCGCGTGCCCAGCCACTCGCGTGCCCAGCCAGTCGCGTGCCCAGTCACTCGCGTGCCCAGCCACTCGCGTGCCCAGACACTCGCGTGCCCAGCCACTCACGTGCCCAGTCACTCACGTGCCCAGCCACTCGCGTGCCCAGTCACTCGCGTGCCCGGCCACTCGCGTGCCCGGCCACTCGCGTGCCCGGCCACTCGCGTGCCCGGTCACTCACGTGCCCGGCCACTCGCGTGCCCGGTCACTCACGTGCCCAGACACCTCATGCCCTAGACACCTCATGCCCTAGACACCTCATGCCCCAGCCACTCACGTGCCCAGCCACTCACGTGCTCAGTCACTCGCGTGCCCAGTCACTCACGTGCCCAGCCACTCACGTGCCCAGTCACTCGCGTGCCCAGCCACTCGCGTGCCCAGCCACTCACGTGCCCAGCCACTCACGTGCCCAGTCACTCGCGTGCCCAGCCACTCACGTGCCCAGTCACTCGCGTGCCCAGCCACTCACGTGCCCAGCCACTCGCGTGCCCAGCCACTCACGTGCCCAGCCACTCACGTGCCCAGCCACTCACGTGCTCAGTCACTCACGTGCCCAGACACTCACGTGCCCAGACACTCACGTGCCCAGCCACTCGCGTGCCCAGTCACTCACGTGCCCAGACACCTCATGCCCTAGACACCTCATGCCCTAGACACCTCATGCCCCAGCCACTCACGTGCCCAGCCACTCGCGTGCCCAGACACGCGAGTGGCTGGGCACGCGAGTGGCTGGGCACGGGCACGCGAGTGGCCACTCGCGTGCCCAGCCACTCGCGTGCCCAGACACTCGCGTGCCCAGCCACTCACGTGCTCAGTCACTCACGTGCCCAGACACTCACGTGCCCAGACACTCACGTGCCCAGCCACTCGCGTGCCCAGTCACTCACGTGCCCAGACACCTCATGCCCTAGACACCTCATGCCCTAGACACCTCATGCCCCAGCCACTCACGTGCCCAGCCACTCGCGTGCCCAGACACTCGCGTGCCCGGCCACTCGCGTGCCCGGCCACTCGCGTGCCCGGCCACTCGCGTGCCCGGCCACTCGCGTGCCCGGCCACTCGCGTGCCCGGCCACTCGCGTGCCCGGCCACTCGCGTGCCCGGCCACTCGCGTGCCCGGCCACTCGCGTGCCCGGCCACTCGCGTGCCCGGCCACTCGCGTGCCCGGCCACTCGCGTGCCCGGCCACTCGCGTGCCCGGCCACTCGCGTGCCCGGACACTCGCGTGCCCGGCCACTCGCGTGCCCGGCCACTCGCGTGCCCGGCCACTCGCGTGCCCAGTCACTCGCGTGCCCAGTCACTCACGTGCCCAGCCACCGCATGCCCTAGACCAGTGGTTCTTAACCTTTTTGGAGGTACTGAACCCCACCAGTTTCATATGCGCATTCACAGAACCCTTCTTAATTGGAAAAATAAAATTATTTTTTTCAAATTCAAAACATAGGTACATGTTTTACTGGTGCACAATCATGAGTCAGGTGTGTGTCTTAACCTCCGCCGAACCCCTGAGACTGACTCGCCGAAGCCCTGGGGTTCGATCGAACCCAGGTTAAGAACCACTGCCCTAGACACCTCATGCCCCAGCCACCGCATGTGCCCAGCCACCGCATGCCCAGCCACACCGTGTAGGGGAACAATCGGGGGATGGCCCGGATGACAGTCACAGTGACCACCAAGGAGAGAGAGAGACGCAGACTCCAAATATACAGCAGCAGCAGGCATCGTCAGGACCGGGATCGAACCCAAAAACTCCTGTATACCAGGCGAGGTAGTTAACATCTCCTAGCCACCGTGATGATGATGATGAGAGAGACGCAGACTCCAAATATACAGCAGCAGCAGGCATCCTCAGGGTCGGAATCGAAACCAAGACCTTCTGTGTACCAGGCGAGGTAGTCAACATCTCCTAGCCACCGTGGTGATGACGATGAGAGACGCAGACTCCAAATATACAGCAGCAGCAGGCATCCTCAGGGTCGGAATCGAAACCAAGACCTTCTGTGTACCAGGCGAGGTAGTCAACATCTCCTAGCCACCGTGGTGATGATGATGAGAGACGCAGACTCCAAATAGCAGCAGCAGCAGGCATCGTCAGGGTCGGGATCGAACCCACGACCTCCTGCACACCAGGCGAGGTAGTCAACATCTCCTAGCCACCGTGATGATGATGAGAGAGAGAGACGCAAACTTCAAATATTCAGCAGCAGGCATCGTCAGGGTCGGGATGGAACCCACGACCTCCTGCACACCAGGCGAGGTAGTCAACTTCTCCTAGCCACCGTGATGATGATGATGAGAGGGAGAGGGAGACGCAGACTCCAAATATACAGCAGCAGCATCAGGCGTCTGTTGCCCACTCGAAATAAAGGACGTGGGGAAGGTGCTCCACATCGAGATCAAACACATTTTTTCGTGGCCAATCTGTATAAAATTAACCCGTAAAACCAAAGTTTTTCACTATAAATCCTTTATATGCGTGGCATCGGTTTTATTTTATTATTCATTTCAGTTGTTCTTGAGTAAGAGTTTCATTTTTATCACATTGGTATTTTAAATTAAATATGAAATCGTTATTTCCTAAAAAGTGTAAAATTTTTGAATTATTTTTTCACGAAAATTAATTGTCACGCACAACGAGTCTGTGTGCAAAATGTCAGCTCGATTGGATCACGGGAAGTGGGTTAAAAAACGACCGAAAGATTTGCACGGTCGTAAGCGCGCAAGCAAGCAAGCAAGCGAACTTAATATAAAGGATTTAAATAAAAAACGACCGAAAGATTTGCACGGTCGTAAGCGCGCAAGCAAGCAAGCGAGTGAACTTAATATAAAGGATTTACACTATGAGATCTCTTTTACCAGTGGCAAAATATGATGGTAGATTTTTACCCTGAATAAAGGTGTCAGTTTTGTACCAGTTAAAAGGGTAAAAACCTACCATCAATATAAAGGATTTAAATAAAAAACGACCGAAAGATTTGCACGGTCGTAAGCGCGCAAGCAAGCGAGCGAACTTAATATAAAGGATTTTTAAAAATGCAACATCTCGTGGTGTCACACGCAGCATTCCTCAACCGAGTTCGCCATTAACCACGTGGCTGGTGTACGAGTCGGTTTTCGGCAATAAACAGTTTCTCTTGAAGCCAATTTCCAGTAATGATAAACCATCTTTGGCTTTGACAATAACCTTTGTACTTCACTGTTCAAATATTACTTTAATCCGAAGCTGTACGTCGATCTATACCAACCACTTACAACACAATGTCCTGCTGCGGAGGGAGCTGGTAGGAACACGTTGGGTTGCTCGGTCAATGGCCTGCAGGGTCAACCGCCAGGGCGTGGTGTATTCCGCAAATATGGCCGACTGTGAGGGCGGGCACAAGCCGGCGTGAGTTGGTGAAACGTTGAGTTTTATAAGGGCACCACGGGCTGACCAGCCCCTCCCCACCCAGCCCATCCCTCCCCACGCAGCCCCTCTCTGCACGACGGACACAATAATCCCCTGTGGGCTGGTGTAACCAAGATGTTCCTACCAGTATCTTACACCCATTATCTGTTCTGTACTGTATGTGTACAGTATGCGTACTGTACGTGTCACCATTGTCCAACTTACGTGTGTTCTATTCTCAGCAGCATCGCAAGTCGTCATACTCTGGGTCAGGGGTGGGGAACCTTTTGTCTGCCAAGGGCCATTTGGATATTTATAACATCATCTGCGGGCCATGCAAAATGATCAACTTAAAGATTAACCCTGTTATATTTGGTCAAACATTTAATGAACTCGCCCCTAACGCGATGGGCTAGAACTGCGTCTCTTTGTGACGATGTTAGCTGACTATTGATGATGATTGCTCCTAGATTCATTGAATTTGGTCAACCATTTAATGAACTCGCCCCTAATGCGATGGCTGGAACTGCGTCTCTTTGTGACGATGTTAGCTGACTATTGATGATGATTGCTCCTAGATTCATTGAATTTGGTCAACCATTTAATGAACTCGCCCCGAATGCGATGGCTGGAACTGCGTCTCTTTGTGACGATGTTAGCTGACTATTGATGATGATTGCTCCTAGATTCATTGAATTTGGTCAACCATTTAATGAACTCGCCCCTAATGCGATGGCTGGATCTGCGTCTCTTTGTGATGATGTTAGCTGACTATTGATGATGATTGCTCCTAGATTCATTGAATTTGGTCAACCATTTAATGAACTCGCCCTTAATGCGATGGCTGGATCTGCGTCTCTTTGTGACGATGTTAGCTGACTATTGATGATGATTGCTCCTAGATTCATTGAATTTGGTCAACCATTTAATGAACTCGCCCCTAATGCGATGGCTGGAACTGCTTCTCTTTGTGACGATGTTAGCTGACTATTGATGATGATTGCTCCTAGATTCATTGAATTTGGTCAACCATTTAATGAACTCGCCCCTAATGCGATGGCTGGATCTGCGTCTCTTTGTGACGATGTTAGCTGACTATTGATGATGATTGCTCCTAGATTCATTGAATTTGGTCAAGCATTTAATGAACTCGCCCCTAATGCGATGGCTGGAACTGCTTCTCTTTGTGATGATGTTAGCTGACTATTGATGATGATTGCTCCTAGATTCATTGAATTTGGTCAACCATTTAATGAACTCGCCCCTAATGCGATGGCTGGAACTGCGTCTCTTTGTGACGATGTTAGCTGACTATTGATGATGTTTGCTCCTAGATTCATTGAATTTCGAGTCCTGCCTGCGGTTGCCTTGGCAGGGACGTTCCCCACCCCTGGTCTAGGTGCATGTGTAGTGCCATAGATGGGCCACACTCAGAACCGGCCCTAGACCTTTGGGAGCCCTAAGCAAAATTTGGTTGGAGGCCCCTTTGATGTATGATTTTTTTTCACCCACTCGCTAGCAGTGACTCTAGGGGGCCCTCTGCTGGCCACGGGGCCCTTTGCAATTGCAAGGGTCGCTTAGTGGCTGGGCCGGCTCTGCCTGGACCCCCAGGGGAGGGGCTGCTGGGGGCTCGAGGATCCTAGACAGCTAAGCACCTTGGCGCCACACCCGAGACAGCTTTCCTTAGAGCCTAGTCTCACATGAGTTGGACCGTGCCTTTTGGCATCATCTGGTCCAACACCATGTGAGACTAGGGAAAGCTGTCTCGGGTGTGGACCATTCAATTTCAAGGACAGTGCATACATTATCAGAATTATGTTTTTTTTTTATTTGCATCATGACTGCAGGTATTGTGGTCTATGCAAACATGACTCCTTGTAAAAAAAGGTGTCAGTTTTGTTGCCAGATAAAAGGTTAAAAAAACAATTAGCATATATTTTACTGGCAAATGAGGTTCCAATGGTGTAAATGCTTACCCCGAGCTCTCATACTCTGATGGTGCATTGTCTTTGAGTTGTGCGCCTTTTGGCGTCATCTGGTCCAACACCAATGGAGACTAGGCTCTAAGGAAAGCTGTCTCGGGTGTGGACCAATCAACTTCAAGGACAGTGCACATCATTATCATCATCATCAGAGTTGTTTCTTTTTGTTTGCATTTTGACTGCTTGTGTTGTGGTTACTGCAAACATGACGGCTCGTATAAAGGTGTCAGTTTTTGTACCAGTTGAAAGGGTGAAACCCTATTACAATAGACGCATTGTGTTTGAAGCTGATTGGTCTACATCAGATAGAGCGGCTGCTTCCTTCATGGCATATAACTCACCACCAGCGTCAGTAGGCAGACATCACAAGGAGAATTCTACGCGTGTCGGAGCATTCATAGCTTGGGGTGACGCACAGCTACATTGTCAAAGTAAGACAAATGAGAATGGTATGTTCTTGGTTTCTTTCGGTAAAGTCACGTAGAAGGGAAATGATAAAAAAAATAAAAAAATATATAAAACAAATTCTCACGACGTTTCGATTGCAACACAAGCAATCATCATCATCAGCTGTGAAAACTAAAAACGTTAAGAAAAAGTTTGCCACATTTTTCACATTTTATTGCCGTGGTTTTCACAGCTGATGATGATGATTGCTTGTGTTGCAATCGAAACGTCGTGAGAATTTTATTATGTTTTATATTTTTATAATTTTATTATTTCTCTTCTACGTGATGACTTTACCGAAATAACCAAGAAGATGAATCCCTGCAGTCACGAAAGCTTTAAGTCGAAAAATAAAATTCTCACGACGTTTCGATTGCAACACAAGCAATCATCATGATCAGCTGTGAAAACCAAAAACGTTAAGAAAAAGTTCGTCACATTTTTCACATTTTCTTGACCTGGGTTACACAGCTGATGATGATGATTGCTTGTGTTGTAATCGAAACGTCGTGAGAATTTTATTATGTTTTATATTTTTTATCATTTTATTATTTCCCTTCTACGTGACGACTTTACCGAAATAACCAAGACGATGAATCCCTGCAGTCACGAAAGCTTTAAATCGAAATGAGAACAGGTTGTACACCCTTGTCTGGCAAGACACCATCAGGAGTCGTTTAAACACCAATCAGAAACCTTTTGCAAAGGGAATCAAGTTGCCGCATTAACCAACACAAACGCGTTGCTTGTGGTGGGAACACGCAAACACAAACATGTGGCTCTGATAATGATGAATGATGCTTTGTCTTTGAAACTGATTGGACTACACCAGAGACATTCGCCTGCTTCGTGGCCGAATCTCACCACCAGAGTTTGACCAGAGAACGGGCGGCTAGGCAAAGTATGAAAAAATTAACCCGTAAAAACAAAGTTTTGCACTATAAATCCTTTATATGCGTGGCGGCTAGAGTCCTCTCGTCCTCTGGCTTGAGATGGCTGCCACCTATGGGTCAGATGATTGCCTGCCAGTATTAAGCAATTGGTGATTACATATTTAATTTGTTTTCCCTAAACAGTGTAACATTTTGGGAATTTTTTTTCACGAAAATTAATTGTCACGCACAACGAGTCTGTGTGCAAAATGTCAGCTCGATTGGATCACGGGAAGTGGGTTAAGAAACGACCGAAAGATTTGCACGGTCGTAAGCAAGCACGCAAGCAAGCAAGCAAGTGAACTTAATATAAAAGATTTAAAATTAAGAATAAGTATTTTACCCCTTTGTGGCAAAATACAAAAGGAGTCGTGTTAAGATGTTCAAACACCAAATAGAAACCTTTCAAGTTGGGTTTTTGCTTCGATTATTTTACGAGGAACACATTGTCCTGCTGCGGAGGGAGCTGGTAGGAACACGTCGGGTTCCTCGGTCAATGGCCTGCAGGGTCAACGGCGGCGTGGTGGTGTATTCCGCAAATATGCCCGACTGTGAGGGCGGGCACAAGCCGGCGTGAGTTGGTGAAACGTTGAGTTTTATAAGGGCACCACGGGGTGACCAGCCCCTCCCCACCCTTCCCTTTCCACCCAGCCCCTCCCCACCCAGCCCCTCCCCACTCTCCCATCCCCACCCAGCTCCTCCCAACCCTCCCCACCCAGCCCCTCCCCACCCAGCCCCTCCCCACCCTCCCCTCTCCAGCCAGCCCCTCCCCACCCTCCCCACCCAGCCCCTTCCCACCCTCCCCACCCAGCCCCTCCCCACCCAGCCCCTCCCCACCCTCCCCTCTCCACCCAGCCCCTCCCCACCCTCCCCACCCAGCCCCTCCCCACCCTCCCCACCCAGCCCCTCCCCACCCTCCCCACCCAGCCCCTCCCCACCCAGCCCCCCCTCCCCACCCTCCCCTCTCTACCCAGCCCCTCCCCACCCTCCCCACCCAGCCCCTCCCCACCCTCCCCACCCAGCCCCTCCCCACCCAGCCCCCCCTCCGCACCCTCCCCTCTCCACCCAGCCCCTCCCCACCCAGCCCCTCCCCTCTCCACCCAGCCCCACCCCTCCCATTTTTGGATGCACGACGGACGGACACAATAATCCCCTGTGGGCTGGTGTAACCAGGTGGTTCCTACCAGTATTAATATCCCTCACCGGGTGTGCACCAGTGGCGGCTCCTGCAAAATCTCTCAGGGGGGGGGGCAAATGTCTGGATGATTGATGAGGATAAGGTCCACCCATGCAATGGATAAATTAACAGCTTAAGCGTGTAAAGGCAACTTCCCTTCTTTAATATTAATGAAAAATAAAGTGACTCTTACGATACATCTTGTTTGTTTCTATACTCACTATTAATACAAACCACTCAAGTTTATTTTATTAAAGATTCCACTAGGTGGCGACACATTATATTGTTGGATGCAACGTGCTTACGTATGATGACGTTGGCACGTATGATGACGTAAGCACGTTAGCGCGAGCCCTCCCGGAAGCCATAGAGAATGCATTGCAGCGCCCCCCGTTCGAAAAAAAACATCTTTGAATGTAAGTCTATGGGAACACTCGGGGCGATTCTCAGCCGGAGGGAAATCGCCCAAAAAGAGGCGGTACTCCACAGAACGTGACATGACGCCGATTGGACTATATCCAGAGGCTGACAGTGACGGCTAGCGTGACTCTGTGGTCGAATGACATTGGTGGTGCGTCGCCCAATCGCCCTAATGAAGAAACCGCCCCTGGTGTGGACGTGTTGTCGAAAAGACGATCTCCCATTGGCTGCTGCCGGGGGGAGGGGTGGGGGTGCGCGTGACGGTGACGTCACTGAGCACGATTCAACGCGAGTCGAATCGCGCGCAAGGCAGGGTTAATATTTAATCGTTACGGATAATCGATTACAATAAAAAATAATCGCTTGGGGAATTAGAATCGACTATTCGGTCTGGGTGGGTTTTTTGTTTTTTGTGTTTAACCTCCAAAATGTGTGTTGGCCTCTCGAGCGCAAGGTCTTCAAAAAAGGGAATCGATTTTGACACTTGGTGAAATTGAAAAATAAAATTGAGAATCGGAATACAATTGGTCAACGACTTCCCGTGAGCCTCGAGTGGGGCGCCATCTTGGTAAGGGGTGGAGGTGGGGGGTGATGCTGTGACGTCACCGCCATTCGGTCTCAGTGACGTCACCGCGAACTTGATTGGAGGTGACGTCACCGCGGCGCCCGGTGCCAGGCTAGGTGCACGAGGTCACGGGGCAGACCCAGCATGTGCCATGAGTTGGCTGCTGTGCCAGGCTAGGTGCAGGAGGTCACGGGACAGACCCAGCAGGTGCCATGGGTTGACTGCTGTGCCAGGCTAGGTGCAGGAGGTCACGGGACAGACCCTGCAGGTGCCATGGGTTGACTGCTGTGCCAGGCTAGGTGCAGGAGGTGTATGGTAGTTGGTGTATAGTGATTTAGTATATAGTGCAGTGCATAATAGTGTAGTGTATAGTAGTGTAGTAAAGTGTATAGTGGTGTGTACTGTAGTGTATAGTGTAGTGTATAGTGGTCTATAGTGTAGTGTATAGTGTAGTGTATAGTAGTGTATAGTGTAGTGTATAGTGTAGTGTATAGTGTAGTGTATAGTGGTCTATAGTGTAGTGTATAGTGTAGTGTATAGTGTAGTGTATAGTGTAGTGTAGTGTATAGGGTAGTGTATAGTGTAGTGTATAGTGGTCTATAGTGTAGTGTATAGTGTAGTGTATAGTAGTGTATAGTGTAGTGTATAGTGTAGTGTATAGTGTAGTGTATAGTGGTCTATAGTGTAGTGTATAGTGGTGTGTAGTGTATAATGTAGTGTATAGTGTAGTGTATAGTGGTCTATAGTGTAGTGTATAGTGGTGTGTAGTGTATAATGTAGTGTATAGTGTAGTGTATAGTAGTGTATAGTGTAGTGTATAGTGGTGTGTAGTGTATAATGTAGTGTATAGTGTAGTGTATAGTGGTCTATAGTGTAGTGTATAGTGGTGTGTAGTGTATAGTGGTGTGTAGTGTATAGTAATGTATAATGTAGTGTATAGTGTAGTGTATAGTAGTGTATAATGTAGTGTATAGTGTAGTGTATAGTAGTGTATAATGTAGTGTATAGTGTAGTGTATAGTAGTGTATAATGTAGTGTATAGTGTAGTGTAGTGTATAGGGTAGTGTATAGTGTAGTGTATAGTAGTGTATAATGTGTATAGTGTAGTGTATAGTGGTCTATAGTGTAGTGTATAGTGTAGTGTATAGTAGTGTATAATGTAGTGTATAGTAGTGTATAGTGTAGTGTATAGTAGTGTATAATGTAGTGTATAGTAGTGTATAGTGTAGTGTATAGTAGTGTATAGTGTAGTGTATAGTAGTGTATAGTGTAGTGTATAGTAGTGTATAGTGTAGTGTATAGGGTAGTGTATAGTAGTGTATAATGTAGTGTATAGTGTAGTGTATAGTAGTGTATAGTGCAGTGTAGTGTATAGTGTAGTGTATAGTAGTGTATAATGAAGTGTATAGTGTAGTGTATAGTAGTGTATAATGTAGTGTATAGTGTAGTGTATAGTGTAGTGCATAGTGTAGTGTATAGTAGTGTATAGTGTAGTCTATAGTGTAGTGTATAGTGTAGTGTATAGGGTAGTGTATAGTGTAGTGTATAGTGTAGTGTATAGTAGTGTATAGTGTAGTCTATAGTGTAGTGTATAGTGTAGTGCAGGGGTCGGCAACCTGCGGCTCCGGAGCCGCATGCGGCTCTTTTGAACCTTGACCGCGGCTCCGGGGCGGATGCTAGCGAGGGGAGGAGGCGCACTGTGACACCTGCTCTGGCGTTGCCGCTGCTGACAGGTCGCCGCTCCGCTCCACACTGCCCGCCCGGTGACAGGCAATAACGTTGCCGTTGCTTTGTCACATGTTTGGAAGAAGTAAAAACCTTCCTGGGCAGCAAAGAGCTCACCTTTGCTGAGCTGGAACAGCCAGAGTGGCTGGAAAAATTACATTTTATGGTAGACATGACAGCACATCTAAACACGCTAAATACAACCCTTCAGGGGAAAGGAGGCACAGCCCTGCACATGCTGGAGGAGGTTTTGGCATTCGAGCGCAAGTTGACAGTGTTTGTCAAAGATTTACAGAGAGGTACACTGTCTCACTTTCCCTCTTTGAGAGAGTTCAAACAAAGTCATGATACGATAAATTTGGAATATTTCAAGTCTGCAATCACCACAATGCAAAGTTCGTTTGGGAAACGATTCTGTGAGTTCAGAGAGGAAAAAACGACATTATCCTTCCCTGTCACTCCCCTGGCGATCGATCCATCCCTATTGAATATGACTGCATTTGCAGGTGTAAGTCAACCTGATCTTGAGATGGAACTGGCCGATATAGCCGACAAAGATATATGGGTGTCCAAGTTCAAATGCTTGACCGCTACTCTTGAGGATGTTGCCCGTCAGAAGGCCATTCTGGCTCAGAATCATAAATGGAGTGATATTGAAAACCTTCCCAAACAGGACAAACTTGTATTCGAAACATGGAATGCCATCCCCAACACTTATATAAACATGAAAAAGTATGCTAATGGAGTCCTGTCGATCTTCGGCTCCACATATGTATGTGAGCAGGTCTTCTCCAACATGAACTATATTAAAAACAAACATCGATCACGCCTCACAGATGACAGCTTGAAAGCCTGTGTGAAAATGAAGGTGACGTCTTACAGCCCTGATGTGCAGACACTGTGCACTGAGGTTCAGGAGCAAAAATCCCATTAACCAGGTAATTTAGCTATTAATTTGCAAAAATATATTTTACATTGTTAAGTGAAAAAGTCCTTTTTTTATTCAGATTGACAGCTGACTGCACGATCCTGTATATAGCAATAAGGTAAGAAACAATATATGCAGTGTTATATTTGTTTTAATAGTTGCAATGGTTTTGCGGCTCCCAGTTTATTTTTTCCTTCGGAAACGGGTCCAAGTGGCTCTTTATGTCTTAAAGGTTGCAGACCCCTGGTGTAGTGTATAGGGTAGTGTATAGTGTAGTGTATAGTGTAGTGTATAGTGTAGTGTAGAGTAGTGTATAATGTAGTGTAGAGTGTAGTGTATAGTAATTCTAGATTTGAAGATTTCGTGACTGCAAGGATTCATACACTTAGTTTTTTCGGTAAAGTCACGTAGGTAAAAAAAAATGAAACTAACATTTTAATTTCATCACATAGGTAAAAAAAATGAAATAAAAAATGTAATTTAATTTTTTAAATTTCATCACGTAGGTAAAAAAAATGTAAATTTTAATTTTAATTTCTAAATTTTAATTTCATCACGTAGGTAAAAAAAATTAAAATTAAAATTTTAATTTCATCACGTAGGTAAAAAAAATTAAAATTAAAATTTTAATTTCATCACGTAGGTGAAAAAAATTTAAATTAAAATTTTAATTTCATCACGTAGGTAAAAAAAAATGAAATAAAATTTTAAATTTCATCACGTAGGTAAAAAAATTGAAATTAAAATTTTTATTAAA
>NW_027621523.1:163724-218724 GCF_964198595.1 Lampetra fluviatilis | reverse complement strand
AGTGAGTGAGTGAGTGTTGAGTGAGTGAGTGAGTGTTGAGTGAGTGAGCGAGTGTTGAGTTAGTGAGTGAGTGTTGAGTGAGTGAGTGAGTGTTGAGTGAGTGAGTGAGTGTTGAGTGAGTGAGCGAGTGTTGAGTGAGTGAGTGTTGAGTGAGTGAGTGAGTGTTGAGTGAGTGAGTGTTGAGTGAGTGAGTGAGTGTTGAGTGAGTGAGCGAGTGTTGAGTGAGTGAGCGAGTGTTGAGTGAGTGAGTGAGTGTTGAGTGAGTGAGTGTTGAGTGAGTGAGCGAGTGTTGAGTGAGTGAGTGAGTGTTGAGTGAGTGAGTGAGTGTTGAGTGAGTGAGTGTTGAGTGAGTGAGCGAGTGTTGAGTGAGTGAGTGAGTGTTGAGTGAGTGAGTGAGTGTTGAGTGAGTGAGTGTTGAGTGAGTGAGCGAGTGTTGAGTGAGTGAGTGAGTGTTGAGTGAGTGAGTGAGTGTTGAGTGAGTGAGCGAGTGTTGAGTGAGCGAGTGTTGAGTGAGTGAGCGAGTGTTGAGTGAGTGAGTGAGTGAGCGAGTGTTGAGTGAGTGAGTGAGTGTTGAGTGAGTGAGTGTTGAGTGAGTGAGCGAGTGTTGAGTGAGTGAGTGAGTGAGTGAGTGAGCGAGTGTTGAGTTAGTGAGTGAGTGTTGAGTGAGTGAGTGTTGAGTGAGTGAGCGAGTGTTGAGTGAGCGAGTGTTGAGTGAGTGAGCGAGTGTTGAGTGAGTGAGCGAGTGTTGAGTGAGTGAGCGAGTGGTGAGCGAGTGAGTGAGTGAGTGAGTGAGTGAGTGTTGAGTGAGTGAGCGAGTGTTGAGTGAGCGAGTGTTGAGTGAGTGAGCGAGTGTTGAGTGAGTGAGTGAGTGTTGAGTGAGTGAGCGAGTGTTGAGCGAGTGAGTGAGCGAGTGTTGAGCGAGTGTTGAGTGAGTGAGCGAGTGTTGAGTGAGTGAGTGAGCGAGTGTTGAGTGAGTGAGCGAGTGTTGAGTGAGCGAGTGTTGAGTGAGTGAGTGAGTGTTGAGTGAGTGAGCGAGTGTTGAGTGAGTGAGCGAGTGTTGAGTGAGCGAGTGTTGAGTGAGTGAGTGTTGAGTGAGTGAGCGAGTGTTGAGTGAGTGAGTGAGCGAGTGTTGAGTGAGTGAGCGAGTGTTGAGTGAGCGAGTGTTGAGTGAGTGAGTGTTGAGTGAGTGAGCGAGTGTTGAGTGAGTGAGCGAGTGTTGAGTGAGTGAGTGTTGAGTGAGTGAGCGAGTGTTGAGTGAGTGAGCGAGTGTTGAGTGAGTGAGTGTTGAGTGAGTGAGCGAGTGTTGAGTGAGTGAGTGTTGAGTGAGTGAGTGAGTGTTGAGTGAGTGAGCGAGTGTTGAGTGAGTGAGTGTTGAGTGAGTGAGCGAGTGTTGAGTTAGTGAGTGAGTGTTGAGCGAGTGAGCGAGTGAGTGTTGAGTGAGTGAGCGAGTGTTGAGTGAGTGAGTGTTGAGTGAGTGAGTGAGTGTTGAGTGAGTGAGTGAGTGTTGAGTGAGTGAGTGGTGAGTGAGTGAGTGTTGAGTGAGTGAGTGAGTGTTGAGTGAGTGAGTGTTGAGTGAGTGAGTGTTGAGTGAGTGAGTGAGTGTTGAGTGAGTGAGTGTTGAGTGAGTGGTGAGTGAGTGAGTGAGTGTTGAGCGAGTGTTGAGTGAGTGAGTGAGTGGTGAGTGAGTGAGTGAGTGTTGAGTGAGTGAGTGTTGAGTGAGTGAGTGAGTGTTGAGTGAGTGAGTGAGTGTTGAGTGAGTGAGTGAGTGGTGAGTGAGTGAGCGAGTGTTGAGTGAGTGAGCGAGTGTTGAGTGAGCGAGTGTTGAGTGAGTGAGTGAGTGTTGAGTGAGTGAGCGAGTGTTGAGTGAGTGAGCGAGTGTTGAGTGAGCGAGCGAGTGTTGAGTGAGTGAGTGAGTGTTGAGTGAGTGAGTGAGTGTTGAGTGAGTGAGCGAGTGTTGAGTGAGTGAGTGTTGAGTGAGTGAGTGTTGAGTGAGTGAGCGAGTGTTGAGTGAGTGAGCGAGTGTTGAGTGAGTGAGTGTTGAGTGAGTGAGCGAGTGTTGAGTGAGTGAGCGAGTGTTGAGTGAGTGAGTGTTGAGTGAGTGAGTGAGTGTTGAGTGAGTGAGTGTTGAGTGAGTGAGCGAGTGTTGAGTGAGTGAGCGAGTGTTGAGTGAGTGAGTGAGTGTTGAGTGAGTGAGTGAGTGTTGAGTGAGTGAGTGTTGAGTGAGTGAGCGAGTGTTGAGTGAGTGAGCGAGTGTTGAGTGAGTGAGCGAGTGTTGAGTGAGTGAGTGTTGAGTGAGTGAGCGAGTGTTGAGTGAGTGAGTGTTGAGTGAGTGAGTGAGTGTTGAGTGAGTGAGTGTTGAGTGAGTGAGCGAGTGTTGAGTGAGTGAGTGAGTGTTGAGTGAGTGAGCGAGTGTTGAGTGAGTGAGTGTTGAGTGAGCGAGTGTTGAGTGAGTGAGCGAGTGTTGAGTGAGTGAGCGAGTGTTGAGTGAGTGAGTGAGTGTTGAGTGAGTGAGCGAGTGTTGAGTGAGTGAGTGAGTGTTGAGCGAGTGAGTGAGTGTTGAGTGAGTGAGCGAGTGTTGAGTGAGTGAGCGAGTGTTGAGTGAGTGAGTGAGTGTTGAGTGAGCGAGTGTTGAGTGAGTGAGTGAGTGTTGAGTGAGTGAGCGAGTGTTGAGTGAGTGAGTGAGTGTTGAGTGAGTGAGCGAGTGTTGAGTTAGTGAGTGTTGAGTGAGTGAGTGTTGAGCGAGTGAGTGAGTGTTGAGTGAGCGAGTGTTGAGTGAGTGAGTGAGTGTTGAGTGAGTGAGCGAGTGTTGAGTTAGTGAGTGTTGAGTGAGTGAGTGTTGAGCGAGTGAGTGAGTGTTGAGTGAGCGAGTGTTGAGTGAGTGAGTGAGTGTTGAGTGAGTGAGCGAGTGTTGAGTGAGTGAGTGAGTGTTGAGTGAGTGAGCGAGTGTTGAGTGAGTGAGCGAGTGGTGAGCGAGCGAGTGAGTGTTGAGTGAGTGAGTGAGTGTTGAGTGAGTGAGTGAGTGGTGAGCGAGCGAGTGAGTGTTGAGTGAGCGAGTGAGTGTTGAGTGAGTGAGTGAGTGTTGAGTGAGTGAGTGAGTGTTGAGTGAGTGAGTGAGTGTTGAGTGAGTGAGTGAGTGTTGAGTGAGTGAGTGAGTGTTGAGCGAGTGAGTGAGTGTTGAGTGAGCGAGTGTTGAGTGAGTGAGCGAGTGTTGAGTGAGTGAGTGAGTGAGCGAGTGTTGAGTGAGTGAGTGAGTGTTGAGTGAGTGAGTGTTGAGTGAGTGAGCGAGTGTTGAGTGAGTGAGTGAGTGAGTGAGCGAGTGTTGAGTTAGTGAGTGAGTGTTGAGTGAGTGAGTGTTGAGTGAGTGAGTGAGTGTTGAGTGAGTGAGCGAGTGTTGAGTGAGCGAGTGTTGAGTGAGTGAGCGAGTGTTGAGTGAGTGAGCGAGTGTTGAGTGAGTGAGCGAGTGGTGAGCGAGTGAGTGAGTGAGTGAGTGAGTGAGTGTTGAGTGAGTGAGCGAGTGTTGAGTGAGCGAGTGTTGAGTGAGTGAGCGAGTGTTGAGTGAGTGAGTGAGTGTTGAGTGAGTGAGCGAGTGTTGAGCGAGTGAGTGAGCGAGTGTTGAGCGAGTGTTGAGTGAGTGAGCGAGTGTTGAGTGAGTGAGTGAGCGAGTGTTGAGTGAGTGAGCGAGTGTTGAGTGAGCGAGTGTTGAGTGAGTGAGTGAGTGTTGAGTGAGTGAGCGAGTGTTGAGTGAGTGAGCGAGTGTTGAGTGAGCGAGTGTTGAGTGAGTGAGTGTTGAGTGAGTGAGCGAGTGTTGAGTGAGTGAGTGAGCGAGTGTTGAGTGAGTGAGCGAGTGTTGAGTGAGCGAGTGTTGAGTGAGTGAGTGTTGAGTGAGTGAGCGAGTGTTGAGTGAGTGAGCGAGTGTTGAGTGAGTGAGTGTTGAGTGAGTGAGCGAGTGTTGAGTGAGTGAGCGAGTGTTGAGTGAGTGAGTGTTGAGTGAGTGAGCGAGTGTTGAGTGAGTGAGTGTTGAGTGAGTGAGTGAGTGTTGAGTGAGTGAGTGTTGAGTGAGTGAGCGAGTGTTGAGTGAGTGAGTGTTGAGTGAGTGAGCGAGTGTTGAGTTAGTGAGTGAGTGTTGAGCGAGTGAGCGAGTGTTGAGTGAGTGAGTGTTGAGTGAGTGAGCGAGTGTTGAGTGAGTGAGTGTTGAGTGAGTGAGTGAGTGTTGAGTGAGTGAGTGTTGAGTGAGTGAGCGAGTGTTGAGTGAGTGAGTGTTGAGTGAGTGAGCGAGTGTTGAGTGAGTGAGTGTTGAGTGAGTGAGCGAGTGTTGAGTGAGTGAGTGTTGAGTGAGTGAGCGAGTGTTGAGTTAGTGAGTGAGTGTTGAGCGAGTGAGCGAGTGAGTGTTGAGTGAGTGAGCGAGTGTTGAGTGAGTGAGTGTTGAGTGAGTGAGTGAGTGTTGAGTGAGTGAGTGAGTGTTGAGTGAGTGAGTGGTGAGTGAGTGAGTGTTGAGTGAGTGAGTGAGTGTTGAGTGAGTGAGTGTTGAGTGAGTGAGTGAGTGTTGAGTGAGTGAGTGAGTGGTGAGTGAGTGAGTGAGTGTTGAGCGAGTGTTGAGTGAGTGAGTGAGTGGTGAGTGAGTGAGTGAGTGTTGAGTGAGTGAGTGTTGAGTGAGTGAGTGAGTGTTGAGTGAGTGAGTGAGTGTTGAGTGAGTGAGTGAGTGGTGAGTGAGTGAGCGAGTGTTGAGTGAGTGAGCGAGTGTTGAGTGAGCGAGTGTTGAGTGAGTGAGTGAGTGGTGAGTGAGTGAGTGAGTGTTGAGTGAGTGAGTGTTGAGTGAGTGAGTGAGTGTTGAGTGAGTGAGCGAGTGTTGAGTGAGTGAGCGAGTGTTGAGTGAGCGAGCGAGTGTTGAGTGAGTGAGTGAGTGTTGAGTGAGTGAGTGAGTGTTGAGTGAGTGAGCGAGTGTTGAGTGAGCGAGCGAGTGTTGAGTGAGTGAGTGAGTGTTGAGTGAGCGAGCGAGTGTTGAGTGAGTGAGCGAGTGTTGAGTGAGTGAGCGAGTGTTGAGTGAGCGAGCGAGTGTTGAGTGAGTGAGTGAGTGTTGAGTGAGCGAGCGAGTGTTGAGTGAGTGAGCGAGTGTTGAGTGAGTGAGTGAGTGAGTGTTGAGTGAGTGAGCGAGTGTTGAGTGAGTGAGTGTTGAGCGAGTGAGCGAGTGTTGAGTGAGTGAGTGAGTGTTGAGTGAGTGAGCGAGTGTTGAGTGAGTGAGTGTTGAGTGAGTGAGCGAGTGTTGAGTGAGTGAGTGAGTGAGTGCTGAGTGAGTGAGCGAGTGTTGAGTGAGTGAGTGTTGAGCGAGTGAGCGAGTGTTGAGTGAGTGAGTGAGTGTTGAGTGAGTGAGCGAGTGTTGAGTGAGTGAGCGAGTGTTGAGTGAGTGAGCGAGTGTTGAGTGAGTGAGCGAGTGTTGAGTGAGTGAGTGTTGAGTGAGTGAGCGAGTGTTGAGTGAGTGAGCGAGTGTTGAGTGAGTGAGCGAGTGTTGAGTGAGTGAGTGAGTGTTGAGTGAGTGAGTGAGTGTTGAGTGAGTGAGTGAGTGTTGAGTGAGTGAGTGAGTGTTGAGTGAGTGAGTGAGTGTTGAGCGAGTGAGTGAGTGTTGAGTGAGTGAGTGTTGAGTGAGTGAGTGAGTGTTGAGTGAGTGAGTGTTGAGTGAGTGAGTGAGTGTTGAGTGAGTGAGTGTTGAGTGAGTGAGTGAGTGTTGAGTGAGTGAGCGAGTGTTGAGTGAGTGAGTGTTGAGTGAGTGAGTGAGTGTTGAGTGAGTGAGCGAGTGTTGAGTGAGTGAGTGAGTGTTGAGTGAGTGAGCGAGTGTTGAGTGAGTGAGCGAGTGTTGAGTGAGTGAGTGTTGAGTGAGTGAGCGAGTGTTGAGTGAGTGAGCGAGTGTTGAGTGAGTGAGTGTTGAGTGAGTGAGCGAGTGTTGAGTGAGTGAGCGAGTGTTGAGTGAGTGAGTGTTGAGTGAGTGAGTGAGTGTTGAGTGAGTGAGTGTTGAGTGAGTGAGCGAGTGTTGAGTGAGTGAGCGAGTGTTGAGTGAGTGAGTGAGTGTTGAGTGAGTGAGTGAGTGTTGAGTGAGTGAGTGTTGAGTGAGTGAGCGAGTGTTGAGTGAGTGAGCGAGTGTTGAGTGAGTGAGCGAGTGTTGAGTGAGTGAGCGAGTGTTGAGTGAGTGAGTGTTGAGTGAGTGAGCGAGTGTTGAGTGAGTGAGTGTTGAGTGAGTGAGTGAGTGTTGAGTGAGTGAGTGTTGAGTGAGTGAGCGAGTGTTGAGTGAGTGAGTGAGTGTTGAGTGAGTGAGCGAGTGTTGAGTGAGTGAGTGTTGAGTGAGCGAGTGTTGAGTGAGTGAGTGTTGAGTGAGCGAGTGTTGAGTGAGTGAGCGAGTGTTGAGTGAGTGAGCGAGTGTTGAGTGAGTGAGTGAGTGTTGAGTGAGTGAGCGAGTGTTGAGTGAGTGAGTGTTGAGTGAGTGAGTGTTGAGTGAGTGAGCGAGTGTTGAGTGAGTGAGCGAGTGTTGAGTGAGTGAGTGAGTGTTGAGCGAGTGAGTGAGTGTTGAGTGAGTGAGCGAGTGTTGAGTGAGTGAGCGAGTGTTGAGTGAGTGAGTGAGTGTTGAGTGAGCGAGTGTTGAGTGAGTGAGTGAGTGTTGAGTGAGTGAGCGAGTGTTGAGTGAGTGAGTGAGTGTTGAGTGAGTGAGCGAGTGTTGAGTTAGTGAGTGTTGAGTGAGTGAGTGTTGAGCGAGTGAGTGAGTGTTGAGTGAGCGAGTGTTGAGTGAGTGAGTGAGTGTTGAGTGAGTGAGCGAGTGTTGAGTTAGTGAGTGTTGAGTGAGTGAGTGTTGAGCGAGTGAGTGAGTGTTGAGTGAGCGAGTGTTGAGTGAGTGAGTGAGTGTTGAGTGAGTGAGCGAGTGTTGAGTGAGTGAGTGTTGAGTGAGTGAGTGAGCGAGTGTTGAGTGAGTGAGTGTTGAGTGAGTGAGCGAGTGGTGAGCGAGCGAGTGAGTGTTGAGTGAGTGAGCGAGTGTTGAGTGAGTGAGTGAGTGTTGAGTGAGTGAGTGTTGAGTGAGCGAGTGTTGAGTGAGTGAGCGAGTGTTGAGTGAGTGAGTGTTGAGTGAGTGAGTGAGCGAGTGTTGAGTGAGTGAGTGTTGAGTGAGTGAGCGAGTGTTGAGTGAGTGAGCGAGTGTTGAGTGAGTGAGTGTTGAGTGAGTGAGCGAGTGTTGAGTGAGTGAGCGAGTGTTGAGTGAGTGTTGAGTGAGTGAGTGAGTGTTGAGTGAGTGAGCGAGTGTTGAGTGAGTGAGCGAGTGTTGAGTGAGTGTTGAGTGAGTGAGTGAGTGTTGAGTGAGTGAGCGAGTGTTGAGTGAGTGAGTGAGTGTTGAGTGAGTGTTGAGTGAGTGAGTGAGTGTTGAGTGAGTGAGCGAGTGTTGAGTGAGCGAGTGTTGAGTGAGTGAGTGAGTGAGCGAGTGTTGAGTGAGTGAGCGAGTGTTGAGTGAGTGAGTGTTGAGTGAGTGAGTGAGTGTTGAGTGAGTGAGCGAGTGTTGAGTGAGCGAGTGTTGAGTGAGTGAGTGAGCGAGTGTTGAGTGAGTGAGCGAGTGTTGAGTGAGTGAGTGTTGAGTGAGTGAGTGAGTGTTGAGTGAGTGAGCGAGTGTTGAGTGAGTGAGTGTTGAGTGAGTGAGCGAGTGTTGAGTGAGTGAGTGAGTGAGTGTTGAGTGAGTGAGTGTTGAGCGAGTGAGTGAGTGTTGAGTGAGTGAGTGAGTGTTGAGTGAGTGAGCGAGTGTTGAGTGAGTGAGTGTTGAGTGAGTGAGCGAGTGTTGAGTGAGTGAGCGAGTGTTGAGTGAGTGAGTGTTGAGTGAGTGAGTGAGTGTTGAGTGAGTGAGCGAGTGTTGAGTGAGTGAGTGTTGAGTGAGTGAGTGAGTGTTGAGTGAGTGAGTGAGTGTTGAGTGAGTGAGCGAGTGTTGAGTGAGTGAGTGTTGAGTGAGTGAGCGAGTGTTGAGTGAGTGAGTGTTGAGTGAGTGAGTGTTGAGTGAGTGAGTGAGTGTTGAGTGAGTGAGTGTTGAGTGAGTGAGTGTTGAGTGAGTGAGTGAGTGTTGAGTGAGTGAGTGTTGAGTGAGTGAGCGAGTGTTGAGTGAGTGAGCGAGTGTTGAGTGAGTGAGTGTTGAGTTAGTGAGTGAGTGTTGAGTGAGTGAGTGAGTGTTGAGTGAGTGAGTGTTGAGTGAGTGAGTGAGTGTTGAGTGAGTGAGTGAGTGTTGAGTGAGTGAGCGAGTGTTGAGTGAGTGAGTGTTGAGTGAGTGAGCGAGTGTTGAGTGAGTGAGTGTTGAGTGAGTGAGTGTTGAGTGAGTGAGTGAGTGTTGAGTGAGTGAGTGTTGAGTGAGTGAGTGTTGAGTGAGTGAGTGAGTGTTGAGTGAGTGAGTGTTGAGTGAGTGAGTGAGTGTTGAGTGAGTGAGTGTTGAGTGAGCGAGTGTGTGAGTGAGTGAGTGAGTGAGTGTTGAGTGAGTGAGCGAGTGTTGAGTGAGTGAGTGAGTGTTGAGTGAGTGAGTGTTGAGTGAGTGTTGAGTGAGTGAGTGAGTGTTGAGTGAGTGAGTGTTGAGTGAGTGAGTGAGTGTTGAGTGAGTGAGTGTTGAGTGAGTGAGCGAGTGTTGAGTGAGTGAGTGAGTGTTGAGTGAGTGTTGAGTGAGTGAGTGAGTGTTGAGTGAGTGAGTGTTGAGTGAGTGAGTGTTGAGTGAGTGAGTGAGTGTTGAGTGAGTGAGTGAGTGTTGAGTGAGTGAGCGAGTGGTGAGCGAGCGAGTGAGTGAGTGAGTGAGCGAGTGTTGAGTGAGTGAGTGAGTGTTGAGTGAGTGAGTGTTGAGTGAGTGAGTGAGTGTTGAGTGAGTGAGCGAGTGTTGAGTGAGTGAGCGAGTGGCGAGCGAGTGGCGAGTGAGTGAGTGAGTGAGTGTTGAGTGAGTGAGCGAGTGGCGAGTGAGTGAGCGAGTGTTGAGTGAGCGAGTGAGTGAGCGAGTGAGTGAGCGAGTGAGTGAGCGAGTGGTGAGCGAGCGAGCGAGTGAGTGAGCGAGTGAGCGAGTGTTGAGTGAGTGAGTGAGCGAGCGAGTGGCGAGCGAGTGGCGAGTGAGTGAGTGAGTGGCGAGTGAGTGAGTGAGTGAGCGAGTGGCGAGTGAGTGAGTGAGTGAGCGAGTGGCGAGTGAGTGAGTGTTGAGTGAGTGAGCGAGTGTTGAGTGAGTGAGTGTTGAGTGAGTGATGAGTGAGTGAGCGAGTGTTGAGTGAGTGAGTGAGTGTTGAGTGAGTGAGCGAGTGTTGAGTGAGTGAGCGAGTGTTGAGCGAGTGAGTGAGCGAGTGTTGAGCGAGTGTTGAGTGAGTGAGCGAGTGTTGAGTGAGTGAGCGAGTGTTGAGTGAGTGAGTGAGTGTTGAGTGAGTGAGTGAGTGTTGAGTGAGTGAGTGAGTGTTGAGTGAGTGAGTGAGTGTTGAGTGAGTGAGTGTTGAGTGAGTGTTGAGTGAGTGAGCGAGTGTTGAGTGAGTGAGTGAGTGTTGAGTGAGTGAGCGAGTGTTGAGTGAGTGAGCGAGTGTTGAGCGAGTGAGTGAGCGAGTGTTGAGCGAGTGTTGAGTGAGTGAGCGAGTGTTGAGTGAGTGAGCGAGTGTTGAGTGAGTGAGTGAGTGTTGAGTGAGTGAGTGAGTGTTGAGTGAGTGAGCGAGTGTTGAGTGAGTGAGTGAGTGTTGAGTGAGTGAGTGAGTGTTGAGTGAGTGAGTGTTGAGTGAGTGAGCGAGTGTTGAGTGAGTGAGTGTTGAGTGAGTGAGTGTTGAGTGAGTGAGCGAGTGTTGAGTGAGTGAGCGAGTGTTGAGTGAGTGAGCGAGTGTTGAGTGAGTGAGCGAGTGTTGAGTGAGTGAGCGAGTGTTGAGTGAGTGAGCGAGTGTTGAGTGAGTGAGTGTTGAGTGAGCGAGTGTTGAGTGAGTGAGCGAGTGTTGAGTGAGTGAGTGAGTGTTGAGTGAGTGAGTGTTGAGTGAGTGAGCGAGTGTTGAGTGAGTGAGTGAGTGTTGAGTGAGTGAGTGTTGAGTGAGTGAGTGAGTGTTGAGTGAGTGAGTGTTGAGTGAGTGAGCGAGTGTTGAGTGAGTGAGTGTTGAGTGAGTGTTGAGTGAGTGAGTGAGTGTTGAGTGAGTGAGTGTTGAGTGAGCGAGTGTTGAGTGAGTGAGCGAGTGTTGAGTGAGTGAGTGTTGAGTGAGTGTTGAGTGAGTGAGTGAGTGTTGAGTGAGTGAGTGTTGAGTGAGTGAGCGAGTGTTGAGTGAGTGAGTGAGTGTTGAGTGAGTGTTGAGTGAGTGTTGAGTGAGTGAGTGAGTGTTGAGTGAGTGAGTGAGTGTTGAGTGAGTGTTGAGTGAGTGAGTGAGTGTTGAGTGAGTGAGTGTTGAGTGAGTGAGTGTTGAGTGAGCGAGTGTTGAGTGAGTGAGCGAGTGTTGAGTGAGTGAGTGTTGAGTGAGTGAGTGAGTGTTGAGTGAGTGAGTGTTGAGTGAGTGTTGAGTGAGTGAGTGAGTGTTGAGTGAGTGAGTGTTGAGTGAGTGAGCGAGTGTTGAGTGAGTGAGTGTTGAGTGAGTGAGCGAGTGTTGAGTGAGTGAGTGTTGAGTGAGTGAGTGTTGAGTGAGTGAGTGAGTGTTGAGTGAGTGAGTGAGTGTTGAGTGAGTGAGTGTTGAGTGAGTGAGTGAGTGTTGAGTGAGTGAGTGTTGAGTGAGTGAGTGAGTGTTGAGTGAGTGAGTGTTGAGTGAGTGAGTGTTGAGTGAGTGAGTGTTGAGTGAGTGAGTGTTGAGTGAGTGAGTGAGTGTTGAGTGAGTGAGTGAGTGTTGAGTGAGTGAGTGAGTGTTGAGTGAGTGAGTGTTGAGTGAGTGAGTGAGTGTTGAGTGAGTGAGTGAGTGAGTGAGCGAGTGTTGAGTGAGTGAGCGAGTGGCGAGTGAGTGAGTGTTGAGTGAGTGAGCGAGTGGCGAGTGAGTGTTGAGTGAGTGAGCGAGTGGTGAGTGAGTGAGCGAGTGGCGAGTGAGTGAGTGTTGAGTGAGTGAGTGAGTGAGTGAGTGAGTGTTGAGTGAGTGAGCGAGTGGTGAGCGAGCGAGTGAGTGAGTGAGTGAGCGAGTGTTGAGTGAGCGAGTGTTGAGTGAGTGAGCGAGTGGCGAGTGAGTGAGTGAGTGAGTGAGCGAGTGGCGAGCGAGTGGCGAGTGAGTGAGCGAGTGTTGAGTGAGCGAGTGAGTGAGTGTTGAGTGAGTGAGCGAGTGGCGAGTGAGTGAGTGTTGAGTGAGTGAGTGAGTGTTGAGTGAGTGAGCGAGTGTTGAGTGAGTGAGCGAGTGGCGAGTGAGTGAGTGAGTGAGCGAGTGGCGAGCGAGTGGCGAGTGAGTGAGCGAGTGTTGAGTGAGCGAGTGAGTGAGCGAGTGTTGAGTGAGTGAGTGAGCGAGCGAGTGGCGAGTGAGTGAGTGAGTGGCGAGTGAGTGAGTGAGTGGCGAGCGAGTGGCGAGTGAGTGAGTGAGTGGCGAGTGAGTGAGTGAGTGAGCGAGTGGCGAGTGGCGAGTGAGTGAGTGAGTGGCGAGTGAGTGAGTGAGTGAGCGAGTGGCGAGTGGCGAGTGAGTGAGTGAGTGGCGAGTGAGTGAGTGAGTGAGTGAGTGGCGAGTGAGTGAGTTAGTGGCGAGTGAGTGAGTGAGTGAGCGAGTGGCGAGTGAGTGAGTGAGTGAGCGAGTGGCGAGTGAGTGAGTGTTGAGTGAGTGAGCGAGTGTTGAGTGAGTGAGTGTTGAGTGAGTGTTGAGTGAGTGAGCGAGTGTTGAGTGAGTGAGTGAGTGTTGAGTGAGTGAGCGAGTGTTGAGCGAGTGAGTGAGCGAGTGTTGAGCGAGTGTTGAGTGAGTGAGCGAGTGTTGAGTGAGTGAGTGAGTGAGCGAGCGAGTGTTGAGTGAGTGAGTGAGTGAGTGTTGAGTGAGTGAGTGAGTGTTGAGTGAGTGAGTGAGTGTTGAGTGAGTGAGCGAGTGTTGAGTGAGTGAGCGAGTGTTGAGTGAGTGAGCGAGTGTTGAGTGAGTGAGCGAGTGTTGAGTGAGCGAGTGAGTGAGCGAGTGTTGAGTGAGTGAGCGAGTGTTGAGTGAGTGAGCGAGTGTTGAGTGAGCGAGTGAGTGAGCGAGTGGTGAGTGAGCGAGCGAGCGAGCGTTGAGCGATGGACTTCCTTCTGGGAGGATTTGCAGCGAGCGCCGCGTGCCTCGTGACGAATCCGCTGGAGGTGGTGAAGACGCGCATGCAAGTCCAGGGCGAGCTCCAGGCACGGGGCACATACCAGGTACTCACTCACTGACACTCACTCTCACACACTCACACACTCTCACACACTCACACACTGACACTCACTCACTGACACTCACTCTCACACACTCACTCTCACACACTCACTCACTGACACTCACTCTCACACACTGACACACTAACACTCACTCTCACACACTCACTCACTGACACTCACTCTCACACACTCACACACTCACTCACTGACACTCACTCTCACACACTCACTCACTCTCACACACTCACTCACTGACACTCACTCTCACACACTCACTCACTCTCACACACTCACTCACTGACACTCACTCTCACACACTCACACACTCTCACACACTCACACACTCACTCTCACACACTCACACACTCACACACTGACACTCACTCTCACACACTCACACACTGACACTCACTCTCACACACTCACTCACTGACACTCACTCTCACACACTCACACACTGACACTCACTCTCACACACTCACACACTGACACTCACTCTCACACACTCACACACTGACACTCACTCTCACACACTCACTCACTGACACTCACTCTCACACACTCACACTGACACTCACTCTCACACACTCACACACTGACACTCACACTCACACACTCACACACTGACACACTGACACTCACTCTCACACACTCACACACTCACACACTGACACTCACTCTCACACACTCACACACTGACACTCACTCTCACACACTCACTCACTGACACTCACTCTCACACTCTCACACACTGACACTCACTCTCACACACTCACACACTGACACACTGACACTCACTCTCACACACTCACTCACTGACACTCACTCTCACACACTCACTCACTCTCACACACTCACTCACTGACACTCACTCTCACACACTCACTCACTGACACTCACTCTCACACACTCACACACTGACACACTGACACTCACTCTCACACACTCACTCACTGACACTCACTCTCACACACTCACTCACTGACACTCACTCTCACACACTCACTCACTGACACTCACTCTCACACACTCACTCACTGACACTCACTCTCACACACTCACTCACTGACACTCACACTCACACACTCACACACTGACACTCACTCTCACACACTCACTCACACACTGACACTCACTCTCACACACTCACTCACACACTGACACTCACTCTCACACACTCACTCACACACTGACACTCACTCACTGACACTCACTCTCACACACTCACACACTGACACTCACTCTCACACACTCACACACTGACACTCACTCTCACACACTCACTCACTGACACTCACTCTCACACACTCACACACTGACACTCACTCTCACACACTCACACACTGACACTCACTCTCACACACTCACACACTGACACTCACTCTCACACACTCACACACTGACACTCACTCTCACACACTCACACACTGACACTCACTCTCACACACTCACTCACTGACACTCACTCTCACACACTCACTCACTGACACTCACTCTCACACACTCACACACTCACTCACTGACACTCACTCTCACACACTCACTCACTGACACTCACTCTCACACACTCACTCACTGACACTCACTCTCACACACTCACACACTGACACTCACTCTCACACACTCACACACTCACACACTGACACTCACTCTCACACACTCACTCACTGACACTCACTCTCACACACTCACTCACTGACACTCACTCTCACACACTCACACACTGACACTCACTCTCACACACTCACTCACTGACACTCACTCTCACACACTCACTCACTGACACTCACTCTCACACACTCACACACTGACACTCACTCTCACACACTCACACACTCACACACTGACACTCACACTCACACACTCACTCACTGACACTCACTCTCACACACTCACTCACTGACACTCACTCTCACACACTCACACACTGACACTCACTCTCACACACTCACTCACTGACACTCACTCTCACACACTCACTCACTGACACTCACTCTCACACACTCACACACTGACACTCACTCTCACACACTCACACACTGACACTCACTCTCACACACTCACTCACTGACACTCACTCTCACACACTCACTCACTGACACTCACTCTCACACACTCACTCACTGACACTCACTCTCACACACTCACTCACTGACACTCACTCTCACACACTCACTCACTGACACTCACTCTCACACACTCACACACTGACACTCACTCTCACACACTCACTCACTGACACTCACTCTCACACACTCACACACTGACACTCACTCTCACACACTCACTCACTGACACTCACTCTCACACACTCACACACTGACACTCACTCTCACACACTCACTCACTGACACTCACTCTCACACACTCACACACTGACACTCACTCTCACACACTCACACACTGACACTCACTCTCACACACTCACACACTGACACTCACTCTCACACACTCACTCACTCACACACTGACACTCACTCTCACACACTCACTCACTGACACTCACTCTCACACACTCACACACTGACACACTGACACTCACTCTCACACACTCACTCACTGACACTCACTCTCACACACTCACTCACTGACACTCACTCTCACACACTCACTCACTGACACTCACTCTCACACACTCACACACTGACACTCACTCTCACACACTCACTCACTGACACTCACTCTCACACACTCACACACTGACACTCACTCTCACACACTCACACACTGACACTCACTCTCACACACTCACTCACTGACACTCACTCTCACACACTCACTCACTGACACTCACTCTCACACACTCACACACTCACACACTGACACTCACTCTCACACACTCACACACTGACACTCACTCTCACACACTCACTCACTGACACTCACTCTCACACACTCACTCACTGACACTCACTCTCACACTCTCACACACTCACACACTCACACACTGACACTCACTCTCACACACTCACACACTGACACTCACTCTCACACACTCACACACTGACACTCACTCTCACACACTCACACACTCACACACTCACACACTGACACTCACTCTCACACACTCACACACTGACACTCACTCTCACACACTCACACACTGACACTCACTCTCACACACTCACACACTGACACTCACTCTCACACACTCACACACTCACACACTCTCACACACTCACACACTGACACTCACTCTCACACACTCACACACTGACACTCACTCTCACACACTCACTCACTGACACTCACTCTCACACACTCACTCACTGACACTCACTCTCACACACTCACACACTGACACTCACTCTCACACACTCACTCACTGACACTCACTCTCACACACTCACTCACTGACACTCACTCTCACACACTCACACACTCACACACTGACACTCACTCTCACACACTCACACACTGACACTCACTCTCACACACTCACACACTGACACTCACTCTCACACACTCACACACTGACACTCACTCTCACACACTCACTCACTGACACTCACTCTCACACACTCACTCACTGACACTCACTCTCACACACTCACACACTGACACTCACTCTCACACACTCACTCACTGACACTCACTCTCACACACTCACTCACTGACACTCACTCTCACACACTCACACACTCACTCACTGACACTCACTCTCACACACTCACACACTGACACTCACTCTCACACACTCACACACTGACACTCACTCTCACACACTCACACACTGACACTCACTCTCACACACTCACACACTGACACTCACTCTCACACACTCACACACTGACACTCACTCTCACACACTCACACACTGACACACTGACACTCACTCTCACACACTCACACACTGACACTCACTCTCACACACTCACACACTGACACTCACTCTCACACACTCACACACTCACTCACTCACTCTCACACACTCACACACTGACACTCACTCTCACACACTCACACACTGACACTCACTCTCACACACTCACACACTGACACTCACTCTCACACACTCACACACTGACACTCACTCACTGACACTCACTCTCACACACTCACACACTCACTCACTGACACTCACTCTCACACACTCACACACTGACACTCACTCACTGACACTCACTCTCACACACTCACACACTCACACACTGACACACTGACACTCACTCTCACACACTCACACACTCACACACTGACACACTGACACTCACTCTCACACACTCACACACTGACACTCACACACTCACTCACTGACACTCACTCTCACACACTCACTCACTGACACTCACTCTCACACACTCACACACTGACACTCACTCTCACACACTCACACACTGACACTCACACACTCACACACTGACACTCACTCTCACACACTCACACACTCACACACTGACACACTGACATTCACTCTCACACACTCACACACTGACACTCACTCTCACACACTCACACACTCACACACTGACACACTGACACTCACTCTCACACACTCACACACTGACACTCACTCTCACACACTCACACACTCACTCACTGACACTCACTCTCACACACTCACTCACTGACACTCACTCTCACACTCTCACTCACTGACACTCACTCTCACACACTCACACACTGACACTCACTCTCACACACTCACACACTGACACTCACTCTCACACACTCACTCACTGACACTCACTCTCACACACTCACACACTCACTCACTGACACTCACTCTCACACTCTCACTCACTGACACTCACTCTCACACACTCACTCACTGACACTCACTCTCACACTCTCACTCACTGACACTCACTCTCACACACTCACACACTGACACTCACTCTCACACACTCACACACTGACACTCACTCTCACACACTCACACACTGACACTCACTCTCACACACTCACACACTCACACACTCTCACACACTCACACACTGACACTCACTCTCACACACTCACTCACTGACACTCACTCTCACACACTCACTCACTGACACTCACTCTCACACACTCACTCACTGACACTCACTCTCACACACTCACTCACTGACACTCACTCTCACACACTCACACACTCACACACTCTCACACTCTCACACTCTCACACACTGACACTCACTCTCACACACTCACTCACTGACACTCACTCTCACACACTCACTCACTGACACTCACTCTCACACACTCACACACTGACACTCACTCTCACACACTCACACACTCACACACTCTCACACACTCACACACTCACACACTGACACTCACTCTCACACACTCACACACTCACTCACTGACACTCACTCTCACACACTCACACACTCACACACTGACACACACACTCACACACTCACTCACTGACACTCACTCTCACACACTCACTCACTGACACTCACTCTCACACACTCACTCACTGACACTCACTCTCACACACTCACACACTGACACTCACTCTCACACACTCACACACTGACACTCACTCTCACACACTCACTCACTGACACTCACTCTCACACACTCACTCACTGACACTCACTCTCACACACTCACTCACTGACACTCACTCTCACACACTCACTCACTGACACTCACTCTCACACACTCACTCACTGACACTCACTCTCACACACTCACACACTGACACTCACTCTCACACACTCACTCACTGACACTCACTCTCACACACTCACACACTGACACTCACTCTCACACACTCACTCACTGACACTCACTCTCACACACTCACACACTGACACTCACTCTCACACACTCACTCACTGACACTCACTCTCACACACTCACACACTGACACTCACTCTCACACACTCACTCACTGACACTCACTCTCACACACTCACTCACTGACACTCACTCTCACACACTCACTCACTCACACACTGACACTCACTCTCACACACTGACACTCACTCTCACACACTCACTCACTGACACTCACTCTCACACACTCACTCACTGACACTCACTCTCACACACTCACACACTCACACACTGACACTCACTCTCACACACTCACACACTGACACTCACTCTCACACACTCACTCACTGACACTCACTCTCACACACTCACTCACTGACACTCACTCTCACACTCTCACACACTCACACACTCACACACTGACACTCACTCTCACACACTCACACACTGACACTCACTCTCACACACTCACACACTGACACTCACTCTCACACACTCACACACTCACACACTCACACACTGACACTCACTCTCACACACTCACACACTGACACTCACTCTCACACACTCACACACTGACACTCACTCTCACACACTCACACACTGACACTCACTCTCACACACTCACACACTCACACACTCTCACACACTCACACACTGACACTCACTCTCACACACTCACACACTGACACTCACTCTCACACACTCACTCACTGACACTCACTCTCACACACTCACTCACTGACACTCACTCTCACACACTCACACACTGACACTCACTCTCACACACTCACACACTGACACTCACTCTCACACACTCACACACTGACACTCACTCTCACACACTCACACACTGACACTCACTCTCACACACTCACACACTGACACTCACTCTCACACACTCACTCACTGACACTCACTCTCACACACTCACTCACTGACACTCACTCTCACACACTCACACACTCACACACTGACACTCACTCTCACACACTCACACACTGACACTCACTCTCACACACTCACACACTGACACTCACTCTCACACACTCACACACTGACACTCACTCTCACACACTCACTCACTGACACTCACTCTCACACACTCACTCACTGACACTCACTCTCACACACTCACACACTGACACTCACTCTCACACACTCACTCACTGACACTCACTCTCACACACTCACTCACTGACACTCACTCTCACACACTCACACACTCACTCACTGACACTCACTCTCACACACTCACACACTGACACTCACTCTCACACACTCACACACTGACACTCACTCTCACACACTCACACACTGACACTCACTCTCACACACTCACACACTGACACTCACTCTCACACACTCACACACTGACACTCACTCTCACACACTCACACACTGACACACTGACACTCACTCTCACACACTCACACACTGACACTCACTCTCACACACTCACACACTGACACTCACTCTCACACACTCACACACTCACTCACTCACTCTCACACACTCACACACTGACACTCACTCTCACACACTCACACACTGACACTCACTCTCACACACTCACACACTGACACTCACTCTCACACACTCACACACTGACACTCACTCACTGACACTCACTCTCACACACTCACACACTCACTCACTGACACTCACTCTCACACACTCACACACTGACACTCACTCACTGACACTCACTCTCACACACTCACACACTCACACACTGACACACTGACACTCACTCTCACACACTCACACACTCACACACTGACACACTGACACTCACTCTCACACACTCACACACTGACACTCACACACTCACTCACTGACACTCACTCTCACACACTCACTCACTGACACTCACTCTCACACACTCACACACTGACACTCACTCTCACACACTCACACACTGACACTCACACACTCACACACTGACACTCACTCTCACACACTCACACACTCACACACTGACACACTGACACTCACTCTCACACACTCACACACTGACACTCACTCTCACACACTCACACACTCACACACTGACACACTGACACTCACTCTCACACACTCACACACTGACACTCACTCTCACACACTCACTCACTGACACTCACTCTCACACACTCACACACTCACTCACTGACACTCACTCTCACACACTCACTCACTGACACTCACTCTCACACTCTCACTCACTGACACTCACTCTCACACACTCACACACTGACACTCACTCTCACACACTCACACACTGACACTCACTCTCACACACTCACTCACTGACACTCACTCTCACACACTCACACACTCACTCACTGACACTCACTCTCACACACTCACTCACTGACACTCACTCTCACACTCTCACTCACTGACACTCACTCTCACACACTCACTCACTGACACTCACTCTCACACTCTCACTCACTGACACTCACTCTCACACACTCACACACTGACACTCACTCTCACACACTCACACACTGACACTCACTCTCACACACTCACACACTGACACTCACTCTCACACACTCACACACTCACACACTCTCACACACTCACACACTGACACTCACTCTCACACACTCACTCACTGACACTCACTCTCACACACTCACTCACTGACACTCACTCTCACACACTCACTCACTGACACTCACTCTCACACACTCACTCACTGACACTCACTCTCACACACTCACACACTCACACACTCTCACACTCTCACACTCTCACACACTGACACTCACTCTCACACACTCACTCACTGACACTCACTCTCACACACTCACTCACTGACACTCACTCTCACACACTCACACACTGACACTCACTCTCACACACTCACACACTCACACACTCTCACACACTCACACACTCACACACTGACACTCACTCTCACACACTCACACACTCACTCACTGACACTCACTCTCACACACTCACACACTCACACACTGACACACACACTCACACACTCACACACTGACACTCACTCTCACACACTCACTCACTGACACTCACTCTCACACACTCACTCACTGACACTCACTCTCACACACTCACACACTGACACTCACTCTCACACACTCACACACTGACACTCACTCTCACACACTCACTCACTGACACTCACTCTCACACACTCACTCACTGACACTCACTCTCACACACTCACTCACTGACACTCACTCTCACACACTCACACACTCACACACTGACACTCACTCTCACACACTCACTCACTGACACTCACTCTCACACACTCACTCACTGACACTCACTCTCACACACTCACTCACTGACACTCACTCTCACACACTCACACACTCACACACTGACACTCACTCTCACACACTCACTCACTGACACTCACTCTCACACACTCACTCACTGACACTCACTCTCACACACTCACACACTGACACTCACTCTCACACACTCACACACTGACACTCACTCTCACACACTCACACACTGACACTCACTCTCACACACTCACACACTGACACTCACTCTCACACACTCACACACTGACACTCACTCTCACACACTCACACACTCACACACTGACACTCACTCTCACACACTCACTCACTGACACTCACTCTCACACACTCACACACTGACACTCACTCTCACACACTCACACACTGACACTCACTCTCACACACTCACACACTCACACACTGACACTCACTCTCACACACTCACACACTGACACTCACTCTCACACACTCACACACTGACACTCACTCTCACACACTCACACACTCACTCACTGACACTCACTCTCACACACTCACTCACTGACACTCACTCTCACACTCTCACACACTCACACACTGACACTCACTCTCACACACTCACACACTCACACACTGACACTCACTCTCACACACTCACACACTGACACTCACTCTCACACACTCACACACTGACACTCACTCTCACACACTCACACACTCACTCACTGACACTCACTCTCACACACTCACACACTGACACTCACTCTCACACACTCACACACTCACACACTGACACTCACTCTCACACACTCACACACTGACACTCACTCTCACACACTCACACACTCACTCACACACTCACACACTCACACACTGACACTCACTCTCACACACTCACTCACTGACACTCACTCTCACACACTCACACACTGACACTCACTCACACACTCACACACTCACACACTGACACTCACTCACTCACACACTCACACACTCACACACTGACACTCACTCTCACACACTCACACACTGACACACTGACACTCACTCTCACACACTCACTCACTGACACTCACTCTCACACACTCACACACTCACACACTGACACTCACTCTCACACACTCACACACTGACACTCACTCTCACACACTCACACACTCACACACTGACACTCACTCTCACACACTCACACACTGACACTCACTCTCACACACTCACACACTGACACTCACTCTCACACACTCACTCACTGACACTCACTCTCACACACTCACTCTCACACACTCACTCTCACACACTCACACACTGACACTCACTCTCACACACTCACACACTGACACTCACTCTCACACACTCACTCACTGACACTCACTCTCACACACTCCACACACTGACACTCACTCTCACGACACTCACACACTCCACACACTGACACTCACTCTCACACACTCACACACTGACACTCACTCTCACACACTCACACACTCACACACTGACACTCACTCTCACACACTCACTCACTGACACTCACTCTCACACACTCACTCACTGACACTCACTCTCACACACTCACACACTGACACTCACTCTCACACACTCACACTGACACTCACTCTCACACACTCACACACTCACTCACTGACACTCACTCTCACACACTCACTCACTGACACTCACTCTCACACACTCACTCTCACACACTCACTCTCACACACTCACACACTGACACTCACTCTCACACACTCACTCACTGACACTCACTCTCACACACTCACTCTCACACACTCACTCTCACACACTCACACACTGACACTCACTCTCACACACTCACACACTGACACTCACTCTCACACACTCACTCACTGACACTCACTCTCACACACTCACACACTGACACTCACTCTCACACACTCACACACTCACACACTGACACTCACTCTCACACACTCACTCACTGACACTCACTCTCACACACTCACACACTCACACACTGACACTCACTCTCACACACTCACACACTCACACACTGACACTCACTCTCACACACTCACACACTGACACTCACTCTCACACACTCACACACTCCACTCACTGACACTCACTCTCACACACTCACACACTCACACACTGACACTCACTCTCACACACTCACTCACTGACACTCACTCTCACACACTCACACACTGACACTCACTCTCACACACTCACTCACTGACACTCACTCTCACACACTCACACACTGACACTCACTCTCACACACTCACTCACTGACACTCACTCTCACACACTCACACACTGACACTCACTCTCACACACTCACACACTCACACACTGACACTCACTCTCACACACTCACTCACTGACACTCACTCTCACACACTCACTCACTGACACTCACTCTCACACACTCACACACTCACACACTGACACTCACTCTCACACACTCACTCACTGACACTCACTCTCACACACTCACTCACTGACACTCACTCTCACACACTCACACACTCACACACTGACACTCACTCTCACACACTCACACACTCACACACTGACACTCACTCTCACACACTCACACACTGACACTCACTCTCACACACTCACACACTCACTCACTGACACTCACTCTCACACACTCACACACTCACACACTGACACTCACTCTCACACACTCACTCACTGACACTCACTCTCACACACTCACACACTGACACTCACTCTCACACACTCACTCACTGACACTCACTCTCACACACTCACACACTGACACTCACTCTCACACACTCACTCACTGACACTCACTCTCACACACTCACACACTGACACTCACTCTCACACACTCACACACTCACACACTGACACTCACTCTCACACACTCACTCACTGACACTCACTCTCACACACTCACTCACTGACACTCACTCTCACACACTCACACACTGACACTCACTCTCACACACTCACACACTCACACACTGACACTCACTCTCACACACTCACACACTCACACACTGACACTCACTCTCACACACTCACACACTGACACTCACTCTCACACACTCACTCACTGACACTCACTCTCACACACTCACACACTGACACTCACTCTCACACACTCACTCACTGACACTCACTCTCACACACTCACACACTGACACTCACTCTCACACACTCACACACTCACACACTGACACTCACTCTCACACACTCACTCACTGACACTCACTCTCACACACTCACTCACTGACACTCACTCTCACACACTCACTCACTGACACTCACTCTCACACACTCACTCACTGACACTCACTCTCACACACTCACACACTCACACACTGACACTCACTCTCACACACTCACTCACTGACACTCACTCTCACACACTCACTCACTGACACTCACTCTCACACACTCACACACTCACACACTGACACTCACTCTCACACACTCACACACTCACACACTGACACTCACTCTCACACACTCACACACTGACACTCACTCTCACACACTCACTCACTGACACTCACTCTCACACACTCACACACTCACTCACTGACACTCACTCTCACACACTCACACACTCACACACTGACACTCACTCTCACACACTCACACACTCACACACTGACACTCACTCTCACACACTCACACACTCACACACTGACACTCACTCTCACACACTCACACACTGACACTCACTCTCACACACTCACACACTGACACTCACTCTCACACACTCACACACTCACTCACTGACACTCACTCTCACACACTCACACACTCACACACTGACACTCACTCTCACACACTCACACACTCACACACTGACACTCACTCTCACACACTCACACACTCACACACTGACACTCACTCTCACACACTCACACACTCACACACTGACACTCACTCTCACACACTCACTCACTGACACTCACTCTCACACACTCACACACTCACACACTGACACTCACTCTCACACACTCACACACTGACACTCACTCTCACACACTCACTCACTGACACTCACTCTCACACACTCACTCACTGACACTCACTCTCACACACTCACTCACTGACACTCACTCTCACACACTCACACACTGACACTCACTCTCACACACTCACTCACTGACACTCACTCTCACACACTCACTCACTGACACTCACTCTCACACACTCACACACTGACACTCACTCTCACACACTCACTCACTGACACTCACTCTCACACACTCACACACTGACACTCACTCTCACACACTCACACACTGACACTCACTCTCACACACTCACTCACTGACACTCACTCTCACACACTCACTCACTGACACTCACTCTCACACACTCACACACTGACACTCACTCTCACACACTCACTCACTGACACTCACTCTCACACACTCACACACTGACACTCACTCTCACACACTCACACACTGACACTCACTCTCACACACTCACTCACTGACACTCACTCTCACACACTCACTCACTGACACTCACACTGATTTGCAGAGGTGGGACAAAGTCATTGTTATGCAAGTCCAAGTCGAGTCGCAAGTCATCAAATTCATGACTCGAGTCTGACTCGAGTCCAAGTCACATGACTCGAGTCCACATCTCATAGGTGGGACAAAGTCATTGTTATGCAAGTCCAAGTCGAGTCGCAAGTCATCAAATTCATGACTCGAGTCTGACTCGAGTCCAAGTCACATGACTCGAGTCCACATCTCATAGGTGGGACAAAGTCATTGTTATGCAAGTCCAAGTCGAGTCGCAAGTCATCAAATTCATGACTCGAGTCTGACTCGAGTCCAAGTCACATGACTCGAGTCCACACCTCTGCTGATTTGTGATCGCGGGCCACTGAGGCAGACTCCACCTCCTCAGCAACCCGCGACCACCACCCATCCTTGCAGCGCCTTACGGCTCTCCGAACCTCCGAGCGGCGAAGGCTGCGGTAAAACTCCTCATTCTCTGACATTGGATGCTGTAGCCGATGAGAGTGGGCCTGTCGCTTTTTCTCAACCATCCTGAACACCTCCTCTGTCAGCCAGGGTTTCTGGGGAGGTCTGGACCGCGTACCCAAAGCAGCCATTGCCGCTGCATGAGTCACAGTCCTAAACCTCGCCCATTTACCCTCGACATCAGGAGGAGTGGGGGACGATGCCAACCCCAGCCGCAAGCGATGATGAAATTCTCGCTTGCAACTTTCATCAGCTCAGACCAGGCCACTTTAGGTTGGAATGGGGTCCTGGGTGTACACCCACCACCGGAGTGGAAGAATGGCAGGCGCATCTTACAGATGACTAGTCGATGGTCAGAGGGCAGATCAGCTCCACGGTAGGTCCTGGTGTCAAGGACATGGGCTCGCATCCACTGGTCCGTCACTATGTAGTCCAGCAGATGTTCTTGCTTGGACCCGGCATGCATCCATGATGTTGTGTGGATGCGCCGATGCCGGAAGAGCGTGTTGGTAATTACAAGCCCATGGGCTGCACAAAAATCTAGCAGCCTCCTACCGTTATTATTGAGCTGATCTGGCCCATGCCTTCCAATCACTCCAGACCAGGTGCCAGCATCATGACCAACTCGGGCATTGAAGTCACCCAACAAGATGACTCTGTCCCGATTGGCCACTTTAGCCAGCACCTGTGACAGGGGGTCATAGAAGGCATCTGACTCATCGGCTTTGCCTGCATCCCTCCACGGATGTTCGTCTTCGGCGGTGGCATAAGTAACCACGACCACCACTCCTCGCCTCCGGTTGATTGGAAGGCGAGCCCATAGTATCCTGGGGCTTACAGCTTCCCACACCTCACTGCCACGCTCCCACGCCCCCTTCATTCTTTTGTTCAAAAGAAGGGCCACACCCTGTCGTTTGGCAGTCCCCTGTCCCGAGTAGAGGACTGTCCACCCCTCATGGTGGCTGGAACCAGAACTGGTCCACCGGACCTCCTGAATGCCACAGAGATCCAGGCGGTACCGATCCAGCTCCCGACAGAGGAGTGGCAGCCTCTCCTCCGCAGTGAGCGTTCGAACATTCCACGTGGCCATCCGTAATGGCTTTTTGTTGTTTCTGGAGGAGCCCCGAGGGTGAAGATTCAATCTCCTGGCTCCGCCAATTGGGGTTTGGCCAGGAGACGTCATAGACGCCTGTCCCCCCGGGGCCTCCGGCACAAGCTTATTTGTTACAGATTTATGTTTAATTAGTAGTTTCGTGGTAATAAATTGAGGGTGGAGGGGTTACCAGCCCCTCACACCCGTCCAGAGCCCCCGTTTAGCCACTGTGGTGGTCACAAACGCCATGAGGGGAGAGGCCAATGGGGCATTGGCCCTCCCCCCACAGCGCTGTCCACGACAGTGTTGCCCGTCCGGCACCGCGAGGAGGTAGGAGGTTGTTTTGCCGGACTGACACTCACACTGACACTCACACACCGATAATCAAACACTGATACTCACACTGACACACTCGTAATGAGGGCGCCATCTCCTGTATTACGTGGGGCGTTACTTGTTATGCAGCTATAGTAGAGGTGTGGACTCGAGTCATGTGACTTGGACTCGAGTCAGACTCGAGTCATGAATTTGATGACTTGCGACTCGACTTGGACTTGCATAACAATGACTTTGTCCCACCTATGAGATGTGGACTCGAGTCATGTGACTTGGACTCGAGTCAGACTCGAGTCATGAATTTGATGACTTGCGACTCGACTTGGACTTGCATAACAATGACTTTGTCCCACCTATGAGATGTGGACTCGAGTCATGTGACTTGGACTCGAGTCAGACTCGAGTCATGAATTTGATGACTTGCGACTCGACTTGGACTTGCATAACAATGACTTTGTCCCACCTATGAGATGTGGACTCGAGTCATGTGACTTGGACTCGAGTCAGACTCGAGTCATGAATTTGATGACTTGCGACTCGACTTGGACTTGCATAACAATGACTTTGTCCCACCTATGAGATGTGGACTCGAGTCATGTGACTTGGACTCGAGTCAGACTCGAGTCATGAATTTGATGACTTGCGACTCGACTTGGACTTGCATAACAATGACTTTGTCCCACCTCTGAGTTATAGTCTATCTATGGTCGGGGCTATATCTGTAGCAAAGGTTGGGTGGGGGGGGGGGGGGCAGAGCCACCCAGGATGCCTCTGGAGCGTTCCAGAAAGTTCCAGGAGGGAGCGTGGCCAGAGGCGGGGCTTAGCCGCCGGGGAGCGAGTATAAGCGTGGGCCGGAGCGAGGAGCGGAGTCGGTGTGTGAAGAATCAAGAAGAGACAAGCAAGAGACAAGCAAGCTGTACCGAAGATGTATCAACAAACAACGTGAAGTTCTTACCGTGTCGGAGCCCCTTATTACAGCGGTGTCAAGAAGCGGACTTTTTCTGGTGGAGTTCTACGCAAGACGCGATGTCTGAACGTCAGCAAAAGAAGAATCCACCTGCAGTGTCCTCCTCCTCCGACGACGAGATCGCGACTCAGCTCCTGCCGACCCCGGCTGTTGCCGTGGTCCCGGTGATGGAGCCCACCATGCGGCAAACGGCACGACGGAGTCTTCCCACCAGCTTCGCTCCCGACGACCCGTGGCAGAGGGTGGAGGCTCAGTTTGGCCGCTTTAACAACAGCGCTCCAACCACCTTGCCGCCCTCGTCACTCCGATCGCCGCTGGAGGTAGCCCGGCGACGGACCGTCCGGGGGTGGACGTGCCGGTGACGTTGCCTCGGAGCGGGTCCTCCTTTGGTGAGTTGCGGCCGCCATTTCGGGCGGGGAGGAGACGGCCGCCATTTTGCAGTTCCCGCCAAGTTCGCGCGTCGCGGCCGCCATTTTGCAGTTCCCGCCAAGTTCGCGCGTCGCGGCCGCCATTTTGCAGTTCCCGCCAAGTTCGCGCGTCGCGGCCGCCATTTTGCAGTTCCCGCCAAGTTCGCGTGTCGCGGCCGCCATTTTGCAGTTCCCGCCAAGTTCGCGCGTCGCGTCCGCCATTTTGCAGTTCCCGCCAAGTTCGCGCGTCGCGGCCGCCATTTTGCAGTTCCCGCCAAGTTCGCGCGTCGCGGCCGCCATTTTGCAGTTCCCGCCAAGTTCGCGCGTCGCGGCCGCCATTTTGCAGTTCCCGCCAAGTTCGCGCGTCGCGGCCGCCATTTTGCAGTTCCCGCCAAGTTCGCGCGTCGCGGCCGCCATTTTGCAGTTCCCACCAAGTTCGCGCGTCGCGGCCGCCATTTTGCAGTTCCCGCCAAGTTCGCGCGTCGCGGCCGCCATTTTGCAGTTCCCGCCAAGTTCGCGCGTCGCGGCGACCATTTTGACCACCGCTGCGGAGAGCGGTGCGTAGTTCGTCGCTGCCGCGCGGAGTTTCGCCGTCCATCGCGACGCCCGATGCGACGGAGTCGACGCCTGCCCCACGTGCGCGAGTTCGTGGGGCAGCTGGCGGCGACTGGATTTGCCTTTCGCTGGCGCTTTCGAGGCCGCCTACAAATCCGTCCGATTCGTCAGAGGAAGAGGCGCTCATTGCCTTGCCCGCCACACTGGACGATGATGCGTTTGATGCGGCGTTTCGCTCCATTCCCGCGGAAAAGATCAAGACGCTCGCGCAAGCTGTTCAGGAGATGGCCGATGTCTACGAGCCTCCAGACGACAGGACAAGAATCGCCCCTCATCTACAGAAGCTCCTTGATGGACTTGGCAGTTGACGCATGCCCCGGACGTAACGCAGGAACTCTTAGATCCGCTGGTGATGGAACGCATGTTGGCGTTGGCTAGGGAGATGGATGTCGTCCTTCGCACGTGCGGCCACGAAAAATGAAGACATCCTTGTGGGCCGCGCGTTGCCTCAACGCACCCGGCCGGGTACAGGCAGAGCCGGCCCTAGACCTTTGGGGGCCCTAAGCAAAATTTGGTTGGAGGCCCCTTTGATGTATGATTGTTTTCACCCACTAGCTAGCAGTGACTCGGGGATTGCAGTGGTGATGATTGCTTTGATGATGATTGCAGTGGTGATGATTACAGTGACGATGATTGCAGTGGTGATGATTGCAGTGGTGATGATTGCTTTGATGATGATTGCAGTGATGATGATTGCAGTGGTGATGATTACAGTGACGATGATTACAGTGGTGATGATTACAGTGGTGATGATTACGGTGGTGATGATTACAGTGATGATGATTGCATTGATGATTGCAGTGGTGATGATTGCATTGATGATGATTGCAGTGGTGATGATTACAGTGATGATGATTGCATTGATGATGATTGCAGTGGTGATGATTACAGTGACGATGATTGCAGTGGTGATGATTGCAGTGGTGATGATTACAGTGACGATGATTGCAGTGGTGATGATTGCATTGATGATGATTGCAGTGGTGATGATTACAGTGATGATGATTGCATTGATGATGATTACAGTGATGATTACAGTGACGATGATTGCAGTGGTGATGATTGCATTGATGATGATTGCAGTGTTGATGATTACAGTGACGATGATTGCAGTGGTGATGATTGCAGTGGTGATGATTACAGTGATGATGATTGCAGTGATGATGATTGCAGTGGTGATGATTACAGTGACGATGATTACAGTGGTGATGATTACAGTGGTGATGATTACGGTGGTGATGATTACAGTGATGATGATTGCATTGATGAGGATTGCAGTGGTGATGATTACAGTGACGATGATTGCAGTGGTGATGATTGCATTGATGATGATTGCTGTGGTGATGATTACAGTGATGATGATTGCATTGATGATGATTGCTGTGGTGATGATTACAGTGACGATGATTGCAGTGGTGATGATTGCAGTGGTGATGATTACAGTGACAATGATTGCAGTGGTGATGATTGCATTGATGATGATTGCAGTGGTGATGATTACAGTGATGATTGCATTGATGATGATTGCAGTGGTGATAATTGCATTGATGATGATTACGGTGGTGATGATTACAGTGATGATGATTGCATTGATGATGATTGCAGTGGTGATGATTACAGTGACGATGATTGCAGTGGTGATGATTGCATTGATGATGATTGCAGTGATGATTGCATTAACGATGATTGCAGTGGTGATGATTACAGTGGTGAGGATTGCAGTGATGATGATTGCAGTGGTGATGATTACAGTGGTGATGATTACAGTGGTGATGATTACAGTGGTGATAATTGCATTGATGATGATTACGGTGGTGATGATTACAGTGATGATGATTGCATTGATGATGATTGCAGTGGTGATGATTACAGTGACGATGATTGCAGTGGTGATGATTGCAGTGGTGATAATTGCAGTGGTGATGATTACAGTGACGATGATTCCAGTGGTGATGATTACAGTGGTGATGATTACAGTGACGATGATTACAGTGACGATGATTACAGTGGTGATGATTACAGTGATGATGATTGCAGTGGTGATAATTGCATTGATGATGATTACGGTGGTGATGATTACAGTGATGATGATTGCATTGATGATGATTGCAGTGGTGATGATTACAGTGACGATGATTGCAGTGGTGATGATTGCATTGATGATGATTGCAGTGGTGATGATTACAGTGACGATGATTGCAGTGGTGATGATTGCATTGATGATGATTGCAGTGGTGATGATTACAGTGGTGATGATTGCAGTGGTGATGATTACGGTGGTGATGATTGCAGTGGTGATGTTTACGGTGGTGATGATTGCAGTGGTGATGATTACGGTGGTGATGATTGCAGTGGTGATGATTACGGTGGTGATGATTGCAGTGGTGATGTTTACGGTGGTGATGATTGCAGTGGTGATGATTACGGTGGTGATGATTGCAGTGGTGATGATTACGGTGGTGATGATTGCAGTGGTGATGTTTACGGTGGTGATGATTACAGTGATGATGATTATGGTGGTGATGATTGCAGTGGTGATGTTTACGGTGGTGATGATTGCAGTGGTGATGATTACGGTGGTGATGATTGCAGTGGTGATGTTTACGGTGGTGATGATTACAGTGATGATGATTATGGTGGTGATGATTGCAGTGGTGATGTTTACGGTGGTGATGATTGCAGTGGTGATGATTACGGTGGTGATGATTGCAGTGGTGATGTTTACGGTGGTGATGATTGCAGTGGTGATGATTACGGTGACGATGATTGCAGTGGTGATGATTACGGTGATGATGATTGCAGTTGTTATGATTACGGTGGTGATGATTGCAGTGGTGATGATTACGGTGGTGATGATTGCAGTGATGATTACAGTTGTTATGTTTACGGTGGCGATGATTGCAGTGGTGATGTTTACGGTGGCGATGATTGCAGTGGTGATGATTGCAGTGATGATTACAGTTGTTATGATTACGGTGGTGATGATTGCAGTGGTGATGATTGCAGTGGTGATGTTTACGGTGGTGATGATTGCAGTGATGATTACAGTTGTTATGATTACGGTGGTGATGATTGCAGTGGTGATGTTTACGGTGGCGATGATTGCAGTGGTGATGATTGTCAGCAGTCTGACACTCAAGTAGGAACCGTGAGTGTCTGGAGCGGAGTTTTCTTCTTCTTTCGACAATAAACTCCAGTTTCGATTTCATACACTCAGCACCCCCTCTCCCTCCCCTCTCCCTTCCCCATTTCCCCCATCCTTCCCCCCCCTCCATCTCCCCCCCTCCCTCCCCCATCTCTTCCCTCCCCCTCCATCTCCCCCCCCCCACCCCCTCCCCTTCTCCCCCCGCCTCCACCCCCCCTTATGAATACCCTGCACAATGAAAACAAAAGACTCCTAAACTCTCGAAAAATATTCTCATCCCCCCCCCAACACCACCACCCCATCACTCACTCACCCACTTAACCACTCACCAACTCGCACACCCACCCACTTACCCACCCACTCACTCACCCACACACCCACTCACCCACACACCCACTCACCCACCCACTCACCCACTCACCCACTCACCCACCCACCCACTCACTCACACACCCACTCACCCACCCACTCACCCACTCACCCACTCACCCACCCACCCACTCACTCACACACCCACTCACCCACCCACTCACCCACACACCCACTCACCCACCCCACTCACCCACTCACTCACTCACCCCACACACCCACTCACCCACACACCCACTCACCCACCCACTCACCCACTCACCCACTCACCCACCCACCCACTCACTCACTCACCCACACACCCACTCACCCACACACCCACTCACCCACCCACTCACCCACACACCCACTCACTCACTCACCCACACACCCACTCACCCACACACCCACTCACTCACTCACCCACACACCCACTCACCCACACACCCACTCACTCACCCACCCACCAACTCACCCACCCACTCACCCACTCACTCACTCACCCACACACTCACACACCCACTCACCCACCCACTCAACCACACACCTACACACCCACCCACTCACCCACCCACTCACCACCCACACACCCACACACCCACCCACTCACTCACCCACCCATTCACCCACTCACCCACCCACTCACCCACCCACACACCACCCACCCACCCACACACCACCCATCACCCACCACTCACCCACCTACCCACCCACCAACTCACCCACCCACTCACCACCCACCACACACCCACACACCCACCCACCCACCCCTCACCCACTCCCACCCACAACTCACCACTCCCACCCCACCACCCACGCACACACCCACCCACCCACTCACCCACCCACTCACCCACACACCAACTCACCCCCACCCACCCACCCACCACCCACCCACCCACACCACCCACACACCCACACACCCCACCCACCCACCCACTCACCCACCCACTCACCCACCCCCACCCACCCACCCACCACACCACCCACCCACCACACCACTCACACACCTACCCACACACCCACTCACTCACCCCACCCACCCACTCACCTACTCACTCACCCACCCACTCACCCACCCACACACCCACCCCACCCACTCACTCACCCACCCACTCACCCACCTACCCACTCACCCACCCACTCACCCACCCAATGACCCACCCACACACCCACCCACCCACTCACCCACCCACCCACTCACTCACCCACACACCCACTCACTCACTCACCCACACACCCACTCACCCACACACCCACTCACTCACCCACCCACCAACTCACCCACCCACTCACCCACTCACTCACTCACCCACACACTCACACACCCACTCACCCACCCACTCAACCACACACATACACACCCACCCACTCACCCACCCACTCACTCACCCACACACCCACACACCCACCCAATCACTCACCCACCCATTCACCCACTCACCCACCCACTCACCCACCCACACACTCACCCACCCACCCACACACGCACCCATTCACCCACCCACTCACCCACCTACCCACCCACCAACTCACCCACCCACTCACTCACCCACTCACTCACCCACACACCCACACACCCACTCACCCACTCCCTCACCCACTCCCTCACCCACTCACTCACCCACTCACCCACTTCCTCACCTACTCATCCACCCACTCACTCACCCACCCACCCACTCACCCACCCACTCACCCACACACCAACTCACCCACTCACCCACTCACTCACCCACTCACCCACCCACCCACACACCCACTCACCCACCCACCCACTCACCCACTCACCTACTCACTCACCCACCCACTCACCCACCCACACACCCACCCCACCCACTCACTCACCCACCCACTCACCCACCTACCCACTCACCCACCCACTCACCCACCCAATGACCCACCCACACACCCACCCACCCACTCACCCACCCACCCACCCACTCACTCACCCACCCACCCACCCACTCACTCACCCACTCACACACCCACTCACCCACTCACCCACCCTCTCACCCACACACCCACTCACCTACCCACCCACACACCCACTCACCCACTCACCCACCCACTCACTCTCCCACCCACTCACCCACCCACTCACTCACCCACTCACCCACCCACCCACCCACTCACCCACTCACCCACCCACACACCCACACACTCACCCACCCACTCACCCCACCCACTCACCCACTCACTCACCCACTCATCCACCCACTCACCCACCCACCCACCCACTCACCCACCCACCCACACACCCACCCACCCACTCACTCACCCACCCACCCACCCACTCACCCACCCCACTCACCCACTCCCTCACCCACTCATCCACCCACTCACCCACCCACCCACCCACTCACCCACCCACCCACACACCCACCCACCCACTCACTCACCCACCCACCCACCCACTCACCCACCCACCCACACACCCACTCACCCACCCACTCACCCACCCACTCACCCACCCACTCACCCACCCACCCACCCACTCACCCACACACCCACTCACCCACCCACCCACTCACCCACCCACCTACCCACCCAACCACTCACTCACCCACCCACTCACCCACTCACCCACCCACTCACCCACAAACCCACTCACACACCCACTCACTCACCCCACACACCCACCCACCCACTCACCCACCCACACACCCACTCACCCACTCACCCACACACCCACTCACCAACTCACCCACCCACCCACCCACTCACCCACTCACCCACCCACCCACTCACCCACCCACCTACCCACCCACCCACCCACCCACTCACTCACCCACTCACCCACCCACTCACCCACAAACCCACTCACACACCTACCCACACACCCACTCACTCACCCCACACACCCACCCACCCACTCACCCACACACCCACTCACCCACCCACTCACCCACAAACCCACACACCCACCCACCCACCCACTCACCCACACACCCACCCACCCACTCACCCACCCACCCACACACCCACAAACCCACTCACCCACCCACCCACCCACCCACTCACCCACCCACCCACCCACACACCCACCCACCCACCCACCCACTCACCCACCCACCCACACACCCACAAACCCACTCACCCACCCACCCACCCACCCACTCACCCACCCACCCACCCACTCACCCACCCACCCACCCACTCACCCACCCACCCACTCACCCACCCACCCACTCACCCACTCACCCACACACTCACCCACACACTCACCCACCCACCCACCCACCAGGTGCACTACCGACACGCGTTCCACGCTCTGGTGGTGATCGCGCGCTCCGAGGGTCTTCGCTCGCTGCAGAAGGGCCTCGCTCCGGCCCTCCTCTACCAGCTCACCATGAACGGCGTCCGCCTGGGAGCCTTCGCCCTCATGGAGCGGCGGATACGGTCGACCGGGGGGTCAGCGGCTGGGGTGGGGTCAAAGGTGGTGGTGGTGGGGTCAACGGGGGTGGGGTCAGCGGCTGGGGTGGGGGTGGGGTCAGCGGTGGGGGTGGTGGGGTCATCGGGGGTGGGGTCAGCGGTGGGGGTGGGGTCAGTGGTGAGGGGGTCAACGGGGGTGGTGGGGTCATCGGGGGTGGGGTCAGCGGTGGGGGTGGGGTCAGTGGTGAGGGGGTCATCGGGGGTGGTGGGGTCAACGGGGGTGGGGTCAGCGGGGGTGGTGGGGTCAACGGGGGTGGGGTCAGCGGGGGTGGTGGGGTCAACAGGGGTGGGGTCATCGGGGGTGGTGGGGTCAACGGGGGTGGGGTCACCGGGGGTGGTGGGGTCAACGGGGGTGGTGGGGTCAGCGGGGGTGGTGGGGTCACCGGGGGTGGGGTCAACGGCGGGGGTGGGGTCAGCGGCTGGGGTGGGGGTGGGGTCAGCGGTGGGGGTGGTGGGGTCATCGGGGGTGGTGGGGTCAGCGGGGGTCGTGGGGTCACCGGGGGTGGTGGGGTCACCGGGGGTCGTGGGGTCAGTGGAGGGTGTTCAGCTGATGGCTGCAGGGGCAATCGCTGGGATCTGCGGTGCGACACTCGGAAGTCCCCTCTACCTGGTGAACTCACGCAGAGAGACACACGCAGAGAGACAGACTCACGCAGAGAGACAGACTCACGCAGAGAGACACACGCAGAGAGACAGACTCACGCAGAGAGACAGACTCACTCACACGCAGAGACACACACACAGAGACACACACACACAGAAAGACACACACGCAGAGAGACACACACAGAGACACACACACAGAGACACACACACAGAGAGAGACACACACACAGAGACACACACACAGAGACACACACACAGAGACACACACGCAGAGAGACACACACAGAGAGACACACACACAGAGAGACACTCACACAGAGACACACACACACAGAGACACACACACACAGAGACACACACACAGAGACACACACAGAGAGACACTCACACACAGAGACACACACACAGAGACACACACACAGAGACACACACAGAGAGACACACACACACAGAGAGACACACAGAGACACACTCACACAGAGAGACACACACATAGAGACACTCAGACAGAGAGACACACACACATAGACACACACACACAGAGACACTCACACAGAGAGACACACACACACAGAGAGACACACAGAGAGACACTCACACACAGAGACACACACACAGAGACACACACACACAGAGAGACACACACACAGAGACACACACAGAGAGACACACACAGAGAGACACTCACACACAGAGACACTCACACAGAGATACAGACTCGCACAGAGACTCACACAGAGACACACACAGAGGGACACTCACACACAGAGACACACACAGAGAGACACACACAGAGACACACACAGAGAGACACTCAGACAGAGAGACACACACACAGAGAGACACTCAGACAGAGAGACACACACACAGAGACACACACACACAGAGACACTCACACAGAGAGACACACACACAGAGAGACACTCAGACAGAGAGTCACACACACAGAGACACTCAGACAGAGAGACACTCACACAGAGAGACACAGACTCACTCACACAGAGAGACACAGAGAGACACACACAGAGAGACACACACAGAGAGACACACACAGAGAGACACTCACACAGAGAGACACACACACAGAGACACACACAGAGAGACACACACAGAGAGACACACACAGAGACACAGACTCACACAGAGAGACACTCACACAGAAACACTCACAGAGAGACACAGAGAGACACACACAGAGACACACACACACAGAGACAAACACAGAGAGACACAGACTCACTCACACAGAGAGACACAGAGAGACACACACAGAGACACAGACTCAGAGAGAGACACACACACAGAAACACTCACAGAGAGACACACACAGAGACACACACAGAGACACTCACAGAGAGACACACACACACAGAGACACACACACAGAGACACACACACAGAGAGACACACACAGAGACACTCACAGAGAGACACACACACAGAGAGACACACACAGAGACACTCACAGAGAGACACACACACACAGAGACACACACACAGAGACACACACACAGAGAGACACACACAGAGACACAGACTCACGCAGAGAGACACACAGAGACTCACTCACACACAGACTCACACTGAGACACACAGAGAGACACACACAGAGACACAGACTCACACAGAGAGACACTCACACAGAAACACTCACAGAGAGACACACACAGAGACACACACAGAGAGAGAGAGACACAGACTCACACAGAGACACAGAGACACAGACTCACACAGAGACACAGAGACACAGACTCACACAGAGACACAGAGACACAGACTCACACAGAGACACAAAGACACAGACTCACACAGAGATACAGACTCACTCACACAGAGACTCACACAGAGACACACAGAGAGACACAGACACACACAGAGACACTCACACAGAGACACACACAGAGACACACAGAGAGACACAGACACACACAGAGACACTCACACAGAGACACACACAGAGGTACTCGCACACAGAGACACTCACACAGAGAGACACACACAGAGAGACACAGACTCACGCAGAGAGACACACAGAGACTCACTCACACACAGACTCACACTTGGACACACAGAGAGACACAGACTCAGAGAGACATAGACTCACTCACACAGAGAGAGACTCAGAGAGACACACAGAGAGACACAGACTCAGAGAGACACAGAGACTCACTCACACAGAGAGACACACACAGAGAGACACTCAGAGAGAGAGACACACAGAGACACTCACACACAGAGACACAGACTCACACAGAGACTCACACAGAAACACTCACACACAGAGACTCACAGACTCACCACACAGAGACTCACAGACTCACCACACAGAGACTCACCACACAGAGACTCACAGACTCACCACACAGAGACTCACAGACTCACCACACAGAGACCCACAGACTCACCACACAGAGACTCACCACACAGAGACTCACAGACTCATCACACAGAGACCCACAGACTCACCACACAGAGACTCACAGACTCACCACACAGAGACTCACAGACTCACCACACAGAGACTCACCACACAGAGACTCACAGACTCACCACACAGAGACTCACAGACTCACCACACAGAGACCCACAGACTCACCACACAGAGACTCACCACACAGAGACTCACAGACTCATCACACAGAGACCCACAGACTCACCACACAGAGACTCACAGACTCACCACACAGAGACTCACAGACTCACCACACAGAGACTCACAGACTCACCACACAGAGACTCACCACACAGAGACTCACAGACTCATCACACAGAGACCCACAGACTCACCACACAGAGACTCACAGACTCACCACACAGAGACCCACAGACTCACTCACACAGAGACTCACAGACTCACCACACAGAGACCCACAGACTCACCACACAGAGACTCACAGACTCACCACACAGAGACTCACAGACTCACCACACAGAGACTCACAGACTCACCACACAGAGACTCACAGACTCACCACACAGAGACCCACAGACTCACCACACAGAGACTCACAGACTCACCACACAGAGACCCACAGACTCACTCACACAGAGACTCACAGACTCACCACACAGAGACTCACAAACTCACCACACAGAGACCCACAGACTCACCACACAGAGACCCACAGACTCACCACACAGAGACCCACAGACTCACCACACAGAGACCCACAGACTCACCACACAGAGACTCACAAACTCACCACACAGAGACTCACAGACTCACCACACAGAGACCCACAGACTCACCACACAGAGACCCACAGACTCACCACACAGAGACTCACAAACTCACCACACAGAGACTCACAGACTCACCACACAGAGACCCACAGACTCACCACACAGAGACCCACAGACTCACCACACAGAGACCCACAGACTCACCACACAGAGACTCACAAACTCACCACACAGAGACTCACAGACTCACCACACAGAGACCCACAGACTCACCACACAGAGACTCACAGACTCACCACACAGAGACTCACAAACTCACCACACAGAGACTCACAGACTCACCACACAGAGACTCACCACACAGAGACTCACAGACTCACCACACAGAGACTCACAAACTCACCACACAGAGACTCACAGACTCACCACACAGAGACTCACAAACTCACCACACAGAGACTCACAGACTCACCACACAGAGACTCACAAACTCACCACACAGAGACTCACAGACTCACCACACAGAGACTCACAGACTCACCACACAGAGACTCACCACAAAGAGACTCACAGACTCACCACACAGAGACCCACAGACTCACCACACAGAGACTCACAAACTCACCACACAGAGACTCACAGACTCACCACACAGAGACCCACAGACTCACCACACAGAGACCCACAGACTCACCACACAGAGACCCACAGACTCACCACACAGAGACTCACAAACTCACCACACAGAGACTCACAGACTCACCACACAGAGACCCACAGACTCACCACACAGAGACCCACAGACTCACCACACAGAGACCCACAGACTCACCACACAGAGACTCACAAACTCACCACACAGAGACCCACAGACTCACCACACAGAGACTCACAGACTCACCACACAGAGACTCACAGACTCACCACACAGAGACTCACAGACTCACCACACAGAGACTCACAGACTCACCACACAGAGACCCACAGACTCACCACACAGAGACCCACAGACTCACTACACAGAGACCCACAAACTCACCACACAGAGACTCACAGATTCACCACACAGAGACCCACAGACTCACCACACAGAGACCCACCACAAAGAGACTCACAGACTCACCACACAGAGACTCACCACACAGAGACTCACAGATTCACCACAAAGAGACTCACAGACTCACCACACAGAGACTCACAAACTCACCACACAGAGACTCACAGACTCACCACACAGAGACTCACAGACTCACCACACAGAGACCCACAGATTCACCACAAAGAGACTCACAGACTCACCACACAGAGACTCACAAACTCACCACACAGAGACTCACAGACTCACCACACAGAGACTCACAGACTCACCACACAGAGACCCACAGACTCACCACATAGAGACTCACAGACTCACCACACAGAGACTCACAAACTCACCACACAGAGACTCACAGACTCACCACACAGAGACTCACAGACTCACCACACAGAGACTCACAGACTCACCACACAGAGACCCACAGACTCACCACACAGAGACTCACAAACTCACCACACAGAGACTCACAAACTCACCACACAGAGACTCACAGACTCACCACACAGAGACTCACAAACTCACCACACAGAGACTCACAGACTCACCACACAGAGACCCACAGACTCACCACACAGAGACTCATTCACACAGAGACTCACAAACTCACCACACAGAGACTCACAAACTCACCACACAGAGACTCACCACACAGAAACCACACAGAGACTCACAAACTCACCACACAGAGACTCACAGACTCACCACACAGAGACTCACAAACTCACCACACAGAGACTCACAGACTCACCACACAGAGACCCACAAACTCACCACACAGAGACTCACCACACAGAGACTCACAGACTCACCACACAGAAACCACACAGAGACTCACAAACTCACCACACAGAGACTCACAAACTCATCACACAGAGACTCATTCACACAGAGACTCACCACACAGAAACCACACAGAGACTCACAAACTCACCACACAGAGACTCACAAACTCACCACACAGAGACTCACAAACTCACCACACAGAGACTCACAAACTCAACACACAGAGACTCACAAACTCACCACACAGAGACTCACCACACAGAGGCTCACAAACTCACCACACAGAGACTCACAAACTCACCACACAGAGACTCACAAACTCACCACACAGAGACTCACCACACAGAGACTCACAAACTCACCACACAGAGACTCACAAACTCACCACACAGAGACTCACCACACAGAGGCTCACAAACTCACCACACAGAGACTCACAAACTCACCACACAGAGACTCACAAACTCACCACACAGAGACTCACCACACAGAGACTCACAAACTCACCACACAGAGACTCACCACACAGAGACTCACAAACTCACCACACAGAGACTCACAGACTCACCACACAGAGACTCACAAACTCACCACACAGAGACTCACAAACTCACCACACAGAGACCCACAAACTCACCACACAGAGACTCACAAACTCACCACACAGAGACCCACAAACTCACCACACAGAGACTCACAAACTCACCACACAGAGACCCACAAACTCACCACACAGAGACCCACAAACTCACCACACAGAGACCCACAGACTCACCACACAGAGACTCACAAACTCACCACACAGAGACCCACAAACTCACCACACAGAGACTCACAGACTCACCACACAGAGACTCACAGACTCACCACACAGAGACTCACAGACTCACCACACAGAGACTCACCACACAGAGACTCACAAACTCACCACACAGAGACTCACAAACTCACCACACAGAGACTCACAGACTCACCACACAGAGACTCACAAACTCACCACACAGAGACTCACAAACTCACCACACAGAGACTCACAGACTCACCACACAGAGACTCACCACACAGAGACTCACAAACTCACCACACAGAGACTCACAGACTCACCACACAGAGACTCACCACACAGAGACTCACAAACTCACCACACAGAGACTCACAGACTCACCACACAGAGACTCACCACACAGAGACTCACAAACTCACCACACAGAGACTCACAAACTCACCACACAGAGACTCACAGACTCACCACACAGAGACTCACAAACTCACCACACAGAGACTCACAGACTCACCACACAGAGACTCACAAACTCACCACACAGAGACTCACAGACTCACCACACAGAGACTCACAGACTCACCACACAGAGACTCACCACACAGAGACTCACAAACTCACCACACAGAGACTCACAAACTCACCACACAGAGACTCACAAACTCACCACACAGAGACTCACAAACTCACCACACAGAGACTCACAAACTCACCACACAGAGACTCACAAACTCAACACACAGAGACTCACAGACTCACCACACAGAGACTCACAAACTCACCACACAGAGACTCACAGACTCACCACACAGAGACTCACAAACTCACCACACAGAGACTCACAGACTCACCACACAGAGACCCACAGACTCACCACACAGAGACTCATTCACACAGAGACTCACAAACTCACCACACAGAGACTCACAAACTCACCACACAGAGACTCACCACACAGAAACCACACAGAGACTCACAAACTCACCACACAGAGACTCACAGACTCACCACACAGAGACTCACAAACTCACCACACAGAGACTCACAAACTCACCACACCGAGACTCACAAACTCATCACACAGAGACTCACCACACAGAAACCACACAGAGACTCACAAACTCACCACACAGAGACTCACAGACTCACCACACAGAGACCCACAAACTCACCACACAGAGACTCACCACACAGAGACTCACAGACTCACCACACAGAAACCACACAGAGACTCACAAACTCACCACACAGAGACTCACAAACTCATCACACAGAGACTCATTCACACACAGACTCACCACACAGAAACCACACAGAGACTCACAAACTCACCACACAGAGACTCACAAACTCACCACACAGAGACTCACAAACTCACCACACAGAGACTCACAAACTCACCACACAGAGACTCACCACACAGAGGCTCACAAACTCACCACACAGAGACTCACAAACTCACCACACAGAGACTCACAAACTCACCACACAGAGACTCACCACACAGAGACTCACAAACTCACCACACAGAGACTCACAAACTCACCACACAGAGACTCACCACACAGAGGCTCACAAACTCACCACACAGAGACTCACAAACTCACCACACAGAGACTCACAAACTCACCACACAGAGACTCACCACACAGAGACTCACAAACTCACCACACAGAGACTCACCACACAGAGACTCACAAACTCACCACACAGAGACTCACAGACTCACCACACAGAGACTCACAAACTCACCACACAGAGACTCACAAACTCACCACACAGAGACCCACAAACTCACCACACAGAGACTCACAAACTCACCACACAGAGACCCACAAACTCACCACACAGAGACCCACAAACTCACCACACAGAGACCCACAGACTCACCACACAGAGACTCACAAACTCACCACACAGAGACCCACAAACTCACCACACAGAGACTCACAGACTCACCACACAGAGACTCACAGACTCACCACACAGAGACTCACAGACTCACCACACAGAGACTCACAGAATCACCACACAGAGACTCACAGACTCACCACACAGAGACTCACAGACTCACCACACAGAAACCCACAGACTCACCACACAGAGACCCACAGACTCACCACACAGAGACCCACAAACTCACCACACAGAGACTCACAAACTCACCACACAGAGACTCACAGACTCACCACACAGAGACCCACAAACTCACCACACAGAGACCCACAGACTCACCACACAGAGACTCACAGACTCACCACACAGAGACTCACAGACTCACCACACAGAGACTCACCACAAAGAGACTCACAGACTCACCACACAGAGACTCACCACACAGAGACCCACAAACTCACCACACAGAGACTCACAGACTCACCACACAGAGACTCACAGACTCACCACACAGAGACCCACAAACTCACCACACAGAGACTCACCACACAGAGACTCACAAACTCACCACACAGAGACTCACCACACAGAGACTCACAGACTCACCACACAGAGACCCACAAACTCACCACACAGAGACTCACCACACAGAGACTCACAGACTCACCACACAGAGACTCACCACACAGAGACTCACAGACTCACCACACAGAGACCCACAAACTCACCACACAGAGACTCACAGACTCACCACACAGAGACTCACCACACAGAGACTCACAAACTCACCACACAGAGACTCACCACACAGAGACTCACAGACTCACCACACAGAGACTCACCACACAGAGACTCACAGACTCACCACACAGAGACTCACAGACTCACCACACAGAGACACACCACACAGAGACTCACCACACAGAGACTCACAGACTCACCACACAGAAACTCAGCACACAGAGACTCACAAACTCATCACACAGAGACTCATTCACACAGAGACTCACCACACAGAAACCACACAGAGACTCACAGACTCACCACACAGAGACTCACAAACTCACCACACAGAGACTCACAAACTCACCACACAGAGACCCACAGACTCACCACACAGAGACTCACAAACTCACCACACAGAGACTCACAAACTCACCACACAGAGACTCACAGACTCACCACACAGAGACTCACAGACTCACCACACAGAGATTCACAGACTCACCACACAGAGACTCACAGACTTACCACACAGAGACTCACAGACTCACCACACAGAGACCCACAGACTCACCACACAGAGACCCACAGACTCACCACACAGAGACTCACAGACTCACCACACAGAGACCCACAGACTCACCACACAGAGACCCACAAACTCACCACACAGAGACTCACAAACTCACCACACAGAGACTCACAGACTCACCACACAGAGACTCACAGACTCACCACACAGAGACTCACCACAAAGAGACTCACAGACTCACCACACAGAGACTCACCACACAGAGACCCACAAACTCACCACACAGAGACTCACAGACTCACCACACAGAGACTCACAGACTCACCACACAGAGACTCACCACAAAGAGACTCACAGACTCACCACACAAAGACCCACAAACTCACCACACAGAGACTCACCACACAGAGACTCACAAACTCACCACACAGAGACTCACCACAAAGAGACTCACAGACTCACCACACAGAGACCCACAAACTCACCACACAGAGACTCACCACACAGAGACTCACAGACTCACCACACAGAGACTCACCACACAGAGACTCACAGACTCACCACACAGAGACCCACAAACTCACCACACAGAGACTCACAGACTCACCACACAGAGACTCACCACACAGAGACTCACAGACTCACCACACAGAGACCCACAAACTCACCACACAGAGACTCACCACACAGAGACTCACAAACTCACCACACAGAGACTCACCACACAGAGACTCACAGACTCACCACACAGAGACTCACCACACAGAGACTCACAGACTCACCACACAGAGACTCACAGACTCACCACACAGAGACTCACAGACTCACCACACAGAGACTCACCACACAGAGACTCACAGACTCACCACACAGAGACCCACAAACTCACCACACAGAGATTCACCACACAGAGACTCACAAACTCACCACAAAGAGACTCACAGACTCACCACACAGAGACTCACCACACAGAGACTCACAGACTCACCACACAGAGACTCACCACACAGAGACTCACAAACTCACCACACAGAGACTCACATACTCACCACACAGAGACTCACAGACTCACCATACAGAGACTCACAGACTCACCACACAGAGACTCACCACACAGAGACTCACAGACTCACCACACAGAGACTCACAGACTCACCACACAGAGACTCACAGACTCACCACACAGAGACTCACAGACTCACCACACAGAGACTCACAGACTCACCACACAGAGACTCACAGACTCACCACACAGAGACCCACAGACTCACCACACAGAGACCCACAGACTCACCACACAGAGACTCACCACACAGAGACTCACAAACTCACCACACAGAGACTCACAGACTCACCACACAGAGACCCACAAACTCACCACACAGAGACCCACAGACTCACCACACAGAGACTCACCACACAGAGACTCACAAACTCACCACACAGAGACTCACAGACTCACCACACAGAGACTCACAGACTCACCACACAGAGACTCACCACACAGAGACTCACAAACTCACCACACAGAGACTCACAGACTCACCACACAGAGACCCACAAACTCACCACACAGAGACCCACAGACTCACCACACAGAGACCCACAAACTCACCACAAAGAGACTCACAGACTCACCACACAGAGACTCACCACACAGAGACCCACAAACTCACCACACAGAGACTCACAGACTCACCACACAGAGACCCACAAACTCACCACAAAGAGACTCACAGACTCACCACACAGAGACTCACAGACTCACCACACAGAGACTCACCACAAAGAGACCCACAAACTCACCACACAGAGACTCACAGACTCACCACACAGAGACTCACAGACTCACCACACAGAGACTCACAGACTCACCACACAGAGACTCACCACAAAGAGACTCACAGACTCACCACACAGAGACTCACAAACTCACCACACAGAGACTCACCACAAAGAGACTCACAGACTCACCACACAGAGACTCACCACACAGAGACTCACAAACTCACCACACAGAGACTCACAGACTCACCACACAGAGACTCACAGACTCACCACACAGAGACTCACCACACAGAGACTCACAAACTCACCACACAGAGACTCACAAACTCACCACACAGAGACTCACCACAAAGAGACTCACAGACTCACCACACAGAGACTCACCACACAGAGACTCACAAACTCACCACACAGAGACTCACAGACTCACCACACAGAGACCCACAAACTCACCACACAGAGACTCACAGACTCACCACACAGAGACTCACAGACTCACCACACAGAGACTCACAGACTCACCACACAGAGACTCACCACAAAGAGACTCACAGACTCACCACACAGAGACTCACAAACTCACCACACAGAGACTCACCACAAAGAGACTCACAGACTCACCACACAGAGACTCACAGACTCACCACACAGAGACTCACCACAAAGAGACTCACAGACTCATCACACAGAGAATCACAGACTCACCACACAGAGACCCACAGACTCACCACACAGAGACCCACAGACTCACCACACAGAGACTCACAGACTCACCACACAGAGACTCACAGACTCACCACACAGAGACTCACCACAAAGAGACTCACAGACTCACCACACAGAGACTCACAAACTCACCACACAGAGACACACAGACTCACCACACAGAGACTCACCACAAAGAGACTCACAGACTCACCACACAGAGACTCACAGACTCACCACACAGAGACTCACCACAAAGAGACTCACAGACTCACCACACAGAGACTCACAGACTCACCACACATAGACCCACAGACTCACCACACAGAGACCCACAGACTCACCACACAGAGACTCACAGACTCACCACACAGAGACCCACAGACTCACCACACAGAGACCCACAGACTCACCACACAGAGACTCACAGACTCACCACACAGAGACTCACAGACTCACCACACAGAGACCCACAGACTCACCACACAGAGACCCACAGACTCACCACACAGAGACTCACAGACTCACCACACAGAGACCCACATACTCACCACACAGAGACCCACCACAAAGAGACTCACAGACTCACCACACAGAGACTCACAGACTCACCACACAGAGACCCACAGACTCACCACACAGGGACCCACAGACTCACCACACAGAGACTCACAGACTCACCACACAGAGACCCACAGACTCACCACACAGAGACCCACAGACTCACCACACAGAGACTCACAGACTCACCACACAGAGACTCACAGACTCACCACACAGAGACCCACAGACTCACCACACAGAGACCCACAGACTCACCACACAGAGACTCACAGACTCACCACACAGAGACCCACAGACTCACCACACAGAGACCCACCACAAAGAGACTCACAGAACTCACCACACAGAGACTCACCACACAGAGACTCACAAACTCACCACACAGAGACTCACAGACTCACCACACAGAGACTCACAGACTCACCACACAGAGACCCACAGACTCACCACACAGAGACTCACAGACTCACCACACAGAGACTCACAAACTCACCACACAGAGACTCACAGACTCACCACACAGAGACTCACCACACAGAGACTCACAAACTCACCACACAGAGACTCACAGACTCACCACACAGAGACCCACAGACTCACCACACAGAGACCCACAGACTCACCACACAGAGACTCACAGACTCACCACACAGAGACCCACAGACTCACCACACAGAGACCCACCACAAAGAGACTCACAGACTCACCACACAGAGACTCACCACACAGAGACTCACAAACTCACCACACAGAGACTCACAGACTCACCACACAGAGACTCACAGACTCACCACACAGAGACCCACAGACTCACCACACAGAGACTCACAGACTCACCACACAGAGTCTCACAAACTCACCACACAGAGACTCACAGACTCACCACACAGAGACTCACCACACAGAGACTCACAAACTCACCACACAGAGACTCACAGACTCACCACACAGAGACCCACAGACTCACCACACAGAGACTCACAGACTCACCACACAGAGACTCACAAACTCACCACACAGAGACTCACAGACTCACCACACAGAGACCCACAGACTCACCACACAGAGACTCACAAACTCACCACACAGAGACTCACAGACTCACCACACAGAGACTCACAGACTCACCACACAGAGACTCACAACTCACCACACAGAGACTCACAGACTCACCACACAGAGACTCACAGACTCACCCACACAGAGACTCACCACAAAGAGACTCACAGACTCACCACACAGAGACTCACAAACTCACCACACAGAGACTCACAGACTCACCACACAGAGACTCACAGACTCACCACACAGAGACACCACAGACTCACCACACAGAGACTCACAAACTCACCACACAGAGACCACAGACTCACCACACAGAGACCACAGACTCACCACACAGAGACCACAGACTCACCACACAGAGACTCACAGACTCACCACACAGAGACTCACAGACTCACCACACAGAGACCTCCACAGACTCACCACACAGAGACTCACAGACTCACCACACAGAGACCCACAGACTCACCACACAGAGACTCACAGACTCACCACACAGAGACTCACCACACAGAGACTCACAGACTCACCACACAGAGACTCACAGACTCACCACACAGAGACCCACAGACTCACCACACAGAGACTCACAGACTCACCACACAGAGACTCACAACTCACCACACAGAGACTCACAGACTCACCACACAGAGACCCACAGACTCACCACACAGAGACTCACAGACTCACCACACAGAGACTCACCACACAGAGACTCACAGACTCACCACACAGAGACTCACAGACTCACCACACAGAGACCCACAGACTCACCACACAGAGACTCACAGACTCACCACACAGAGACCTCACCACACAGAGACTCACAGACTCACCACACAGAGACCACAGACTCACCACACAGAGACTCACAGACTCACCACACAGAGACTCACAGACTCACCACACAGAGACTCACAGACTCACCACACAGAGACTCACAGACTCACCACACAGAGACCACAGACTCACCACACAGAGACTCACAGACTCACCACACAGAGACCTCACCACACAGAGACTCACAGACTCACCACACAGAGACTCACAGACTCACCACACAGAGACCCACAGACTCACCACACAGAGACTCACAGACTCACCACACAGAGACTCACAACTCACCACACAGAGACTCACAGACTCACCACACAGAGACCCACAGACTCACCACACAGAGACTCACAGACTCACCACACAGAGACTCACCACACAGAGACTCACAGACTCACCACACAGAGACTCACAGACTCACCACACAGAGACCACAGACTCACCACACAGAGACTCACAGACTCACCACACAGAGACTCACAGACTCACACAGAGACTCACAGACTCACCACACAGAGACTCACAGACTCACCACACAGAGACCACAGACTCACCACACAGAGACTCACAACTCACCACACAGAGACTCACCACACAGAGACTCACAACTCACCACACAGAGACCTCACAGACTCACCACACAGAGACTCACAGACTCACCACACAGAGACTCAGACCCACCAGAGACTCACAGACTCACCACACAGAGACCCACAGACTCACCACACAGAGACCCACAGACTCACCACACAGAGACTCACAGACTCACCACACAGAGACTCACCACACAGAGACTCACAGACTCACCACACAGAGACCCACAGACTCACCACACAGAGACTCACAGACTCCCACACAGACTCACCACACAGAGACTCACAGACTCACCACACAGAGACTCACAGACTCACCACACAGAGACTCACAGACTCACCACACAGAGACTCACAGACTCACCACACAGAGACTCACAGACTCACCACACAGAGACTCACAACTCACACACAGAGACCACAACTCACCACACAGAGACTCACAGACTCACCACACAGAGACCACAGAGACTCACAACTCACCACACAGAGACTCACAGACTCACCACACAGAGACTCACAGACTCACCACACAGAGACTCACAGACTCACCACACAGAGACTCAACCACCACACAGAGACTCACAACTCACCACACAGAGACTCACAAACTCACCACACAGAGACTCACAACTCAATCCACACAGAGACTCACAAACTCACCACACAGAGACTCACCCACAGAGACTCAGAGACCACTACTCACCTCACAGAATCACCAAACAGAACTCACAACTCACCACAAACAGAGACTCACCACACAGAGACTCACAGCCTCCCACACAGAACTTCAGAACTCACCACACAGAGACTCACCACAGAGACTCACAAACTCAACCACACAGAAACTCACGCACTGTGAGGTGCTAGCTAACAGCACTTGCCCCTCCAACCTGTCAGAGGCTACACGGGGGACCTTTGTCTGTGTCTGTGTGTGAGTTGCTAGCTAACAGCACTTGCCCCTACAGCCTGTCAGAGGCTACACGGGGGACCTTAGTCTGTGTGTGAGGTGCTAGCTAACAGCACTTGCCCCTACAGCCTGTTAGAGGCTACACGGGGGATCTTTGTCTGTGTGTGAGGTGCTAGCATAACATGCCACTTGCCCCTGCAACCTGTCAGAGGCTAGTCTGTGTGTGAGTTGCTAGCTAACAGCACTTGCCCCTACAGCCTGTCAGAGGCTACACGGGGGACCTTTGTCTGTGTGTGAGGTGCTAGCTAACAGCACTTGCCCCTACAGCCTGTTAGAGGCTACACGGGGGATCTTTGTCTGTGTGTGAGGTGCTAGCTAACAGCACTTGCCCCTGCAACCTGTCAGAGGCTACACGGGGGACCTTTGTCTTTGTGCAGGTGAAGACTCACTTGCAGACTCAGTCGTCATTGTCCATCGCAGTGGGACATCAATATTCATACACGGTGAGTTCACTCACCACTCACCACTCACCACTCTCCACTCACCACTCACCACTCTCCACTCACCACTCACCACTCACCACTCTCCACTCACCACTCACCACTCACCACTCTACACTCATCACTCTCCACTCACCACTCACCACTCTCCACTCACCACTCACCACTCACCACTCTCCACTCACCACTCACCACTCTACACTCACCACTCTCCACACACCACTCACCACTCTACACTCACCACTCACCACTCTACACTCACCACTCACCACTCTACACTCACCACTCTACACTCACCACTCACCACTCACCACTCTCCACTCACCACTCACCACTCTACACTCACCACTCACCACTCTACACTCACCACTCTACACTCACCACTCACCACTCTCCACTCACCACTCACCACTCTACACTCACCACTCTACACTCACCACTCACCACTCACCACTCTCCACTCACCACTCACCACTCACCACTCTCCACTCACCACTCACCACTCTACACTCACCACTCTCCACTCACCACTCACCACTCACCACTCACCACTCTCCACTCTCCACTCTCCACTCTCCACTCACCACTCTCCACTCACCACTCTCCACTCACCACTCACCACTCTCCACTCTCCACTCACCACTCACCACTCTCCACTCTCCACTCACCACTCTCCACTCTCCACTCTCCACTCTCCACTCTCCACTCACCACTCTCCACTCACCACTCTCCACTCACCACTCACCACTCTCCACTCTCCACTCTCCACTCACCACTCTCCACTCACCACTCACCACTCTCCACTCTCCACTCTCCACTCACCACTCTCCACTCTCCACTCACCACTCTACACTCACCACTCACCACTCACCACTCTCCACTCTCCACTCACCACTCTCCACTCACCACTCACCACTCTCCACTCTCCACTCTCCACTCACCACTCTCCACTCTCCACTCACCACTCTCCACTCTCCACTCACCACTCTCCACTCACCACTCACCACTCACCACTCTCCACTCACCACTCACCACTCACCACTCTCCACTCTCCACTCTACACTCACCACTCTCCACTCTCCACTCTCCACTCTCCACTCTCCACTCACCACTCTCCACTCACCACTCTCCACTCTACACTCACCACTCTCCACTCTCCACTCACCACTCTCCACTCACCACTCTCCACTCTCCACTCACCACTCTCCACTCTACACTCACCACTCTCCACTCTCCACTCTCCACTCACCACTCACCACTCTCCACTCACCACTCTCCACTCACCACTCTACACTCACCACTCACCACTCTCCACTCTCCACTCTCCACTCACCACTCTCCACTCTCCACTCACCACTCTCCACTCACCACTCACCACTCTCCACTCACCACTCTCCACTCTCCACTCACCACTCTCCACTCTCCACTCTCCACTCACCACTCTCCACTCTCCACTCACCACTCTCCACTCTCCACTCACCACTCTCCACTCTCCACTCACCACTCACCACTCTCCACTCTCCACTCACCACTCTCCACTCACCACTCTCCACTCACCACTCACCACTCTCCACTCTCCACTCACCACTCACCACTCTCCACTCTCCACTCACCACTCTCCACTCTCCACTCTCCACTCTCCACTCTCCACTCACCACTCTCCACTCACCACTCTCCACTCACCACTCACCACTCTCCACTCTCCACTCTCCACTCACCACTCTCCACTCACCACTCACCACTCTCCACTCTCCACTCTCCACTCACCACTCTCCACTCTCCACTCACCACTCTACACTCACCACTCACCACTCACCACTCTCCACTCTCCACTCACCACTCTCCACTCACCACTCACCACTCTCCACTCTCCACTCTCCAC